>NW_006281916.1:3957-25654 GCF_000327345.1 Myotis davidii | reverse complement strand
GCAGACAGGAAGAGACTAGGGATTTTTATTTTTTATATCTGCAAGAAGGTTTGTTATTTTTTTCTTTAGTATTCACTTATGAACATTCAGATACTTCATGTGTTGTGTATGGCGTTAAATCCTATTACCAGTATAGATTCCCTTTTTTCCCACAAACCAGATTATCATATGTTTATGGGATTAACTTTTATTTTGTCATTGTGAACTTAAAAAAGATCCATCTGAAGTTGGATGGAATTTTAGATTCTTTACTACCAGTTAATTTAGAGCAGGGGTCGTCAAACTTTTTAAATAGGGGGCCAGTTCACTGTCCCTCAGACCGTTGGAGGGCCGGACTATAGTTTAAAAAAAAACTATGAACAAGTTCCTATGCACACTGCACATATCTTATTTTGAAGTAAAAAAACAAAACGGGAACAAATACAATATTTGTATTTGCATGTGGCCCACGGGCCGTAGTTTGAGGACCCCTGATTTAGAAGTAAAATGCAGTTTTAATGCTGAGTTTATAGTAGAAAGAAATGTTAGTAGAGATGTTTCATAGTGCATATTTTCCCCCAAATAAATCAGATTTTAGGAAGCATGGTATACAGAATTCTGAAAAAAAAATTTTTTCTAATCAACAAAGGCAATAGTTCATACCCTTTCTAGAGGCAACTTAGAAGTAAATCAACAAGAAGACATCCTTGATTTTTAAGAGCAGTATAAATGATGTTGAATTATAAGAAGGAGATGGGCAGATAAATGAGTTTCACATCCATAGTCACATGCATCAGAAATTAGACTGATGAAGGATTGGATCCCAACAAGGATTTCAAGGACTAAACAGCCATGCCTTTGTGAAGGGTTCCACATAAAATAAAAACAATCTCTCCAAGACACAGGTTCCAGTAAGAAGGCAGAGCAGTTAATTAACTCTAGGAATTATGTAGAGGTTTTATAGCATGTGGACTTTTGAGGAAATATGTGATTTCATTACATTTCTTAAGAGTATTAATTATTTAAGTATAATTAATATACCAAAATATTGCATGTTTAATGAATTCAATTTGATGCATTTGGACATAAGCAAGTACCTGTGATACTATCACCACAATAAGGTAATAAACCTATATCCATTACCTCCAAAACAAAATTAAGAACTCAAAATGTAATAATAATCGAGTACAATGTTTGTAATATAGGCCTACTAATTTAAAAAATGGCATTCTTTTGGGCGTTAACATTTTCTTAATTGGGGTTAAACATATTCCTTATCATCAAAATCATGTGCAGGTATACATCTAGTGCTCCTGACATAAAATGAGATTTTCCATATTTCATCTTTGAAAATGTCCTTTCACAATATAGGTATTGCTACGTAATCAATCCAGAAGCATATAATTTTTTTAAAAAAATCTTTTTAATTGATTTCAGAAAGGAAAGGAGAGATAAACATCAATGATGTGTGAGAAGCATTGATTGGCTGCTTCCTGCTTCCTATTGGGGATCGAGCTCGAAACCCAGTGTGCCCTGACCGGGAGTTGAACCGTGACCTCCTGGTTCATAGGTTGACACTCAACCACTGAGCTAAGCTGACTGGGCTAGAAGCATATAATTTTAATGAAGCATATTCATCCCTTAGAAAGAATTTTTAGAATTCTGTTAGACTCTTCATGTTTACCTTTTAACATATCATTACACTGCAGTTACTACTTTCAATTGAAGATTAGGTGGAAGGTCCTCAGTTGCACAGTTAAATGGATTTTTGAAATAAAGAAATTTTACTTTTATTTACACTAAGGTCTAAAAAGTGCTTCTGGAACTGTAGTTTGTGCTTATAAAATATATCTACTACAAATTTGTATGGGAATGCAGCTCTCATTTCTTTGATAGCACAAGTGCATATAAAGCAGCTTGACTTTGTGATTCCAGTGGTATTGTTGAAATGACTTACTGCAGGATAAGTCTTACATATAAGCACTATTTTGCCTTGTAATTTTAAATGTGTGTGTGTGTTTTTTTTATTGATTTCAGAGAGGAAGGGAGAGGGAGAGAGAGAGATAGAAACATCAGTGATGAAAGAGAATCATCCATTGGCTGCCTCCTTCTGCACACCTTGTACCAGGGTTCAAGTCCTCAATCCGGGGCATGTGCCCCCACCAGGAATGGAACCTTGACCTCCTGGTTCATAGGGTGATGCTCAATCACCGAGCCACATCGACTGGGCTGCCTTGTTATTTTAGGTTGAATTCATTAAGAACATTATGAATCCTTTAGCAAAAGCTAAATTCTCACACTGTTATTTTGTAATGGTAATTGGGGATGGTTCTCATTGGGGAAAATTTTTGATTTGGGGCCTGGGTACAACAAATCACAATAAAACTTTACCAATGATAAGCCATCAAAATGAACAAGTGATGAAGTAAGTCAAGATACTTAGTTTCTGTGTCTGACAAAAAATTCATGGGAACTGATGATGGTTAAGTCCACAATAATGAAGCTTGCCATTCACACTATTGGTTCAATAATACGATGGATTTATATATTTTCTGCAAACTCCCTGCTGATGAATAATATAGTGAATAACCATAGACTTAGATAACTTACTTTCACAAGGTTTGTAAATTTTTGTTTCACACATTTTACCACTATTTCAGTTGTAATACATGTTAGCAAATTCTACTTCAGGTTGTACTGAATTAGTGTTTTCTCAACTTCTTTGAAAACATGATCACCTGTAGTGGTTCCATGCAGATTTATAGAAGCTACTTCTAAATCTCAAACTTCTTGAATAATCCGCACTTGACTCCTAGCATACAGTTGTGGACATTATGAGCCAAGGAAAACCACTCAAAATCATTTGCTGCCTTGTTTTTCAATTGTTTATTGATGTGTCCCAATATCTTCAAATTTCTGAGCAGTTGTACTCATTAAAACACTAATAATTTTAAACAACTTTATTTTCTTTGTACACATTTCTTTAGCTTCTGCCATCAAATGCAGTTTAACTCAACATCAATAAATGATTTTCCTTGCTTTGCCAGCAAATGAGCCACTGGAAACTTGGTTGAAGCCTTGTTTTTTATTTTTGTGAAGAAATATTTTATGAATAGCTATTTTATTTTAAGTTTTCCAATTTTTTACACTGTAGCTTCCCTGTGAATTAGGAATGATAATATCATTAGTCTGGTAATATCAACATATATTTCATTACTTAAGCACAGTTAATGTGCCATTGCATAATAAACAATCTTTACTGTCTAATCTGATAAAATAAGCCACATTCTGTGCCTTTAAGGGTGGCATTTTAAGTCCACCTTCTTGATATGATGTGATAAGTGTGCATCTGTAACTTCAAAAATGTCACAGTATGGTGATGTACATGGCATTTGAAATGCTGTCAAATTATAATTGCATCACTACAACTTATAATGCCCAGATGACCATTGTAAAGCAGTGATAGTGCCACATTTAGTCTGTCTGTCACAACTATTAAACTTTGTCATTATATCATAAAAGCCATAGACAATATGTAAATGAATGTATTTTACTATTTCAATAAAATAAACACTGAAATTTGAATTTCATATAACTTACATCAAAAAATTCCTTCAAAATAAACATTTAAAAGTGTAAAAACCATTGTGGATTTCAACAAGAAAAAAATAGGCACCAGAGCTTAATTTGGCCTTAGGCCATAGTTAGCCAACCCCTGACCTAGTCTTTTCCTAGTAAATAAGGGATTTGGGGGAGTTTTTCTGTTATGAAATTTCATTCAGATGAGGTCTTAAAATTTACGTCTTGACCTATATTCTGGATTTTCACATAATTGAAAATGTTTTATAGGATACATACTGACTTCTGTTTTCAAGATTGATTTCCTTTCTCCTTTTAGATAATTTTCCACTTGTTCATCAAGATGGAAAGCTCAGATTCTAACGATAAAGGAAGTGGTGATCAGTCTGCAGCACAGCGCAGAAGTCAGATGGACCGATTGGATCGGGAAGAAGCTTTCTATCAATTTGTCAATAACCTGAGTGAAGAAGATTATAGGCTTATGAGGGATAACAATTTGTTAGGCACCCCAGGTACGTGATAATGTAGTTTAAGAATTTATATATGTAATTTGTTGGTCTTTTAAAAAAATAGCCTGTTTTGAAAATCAGTTTCTTTAGCCATTATGAAGTATGATTTTAATGCAAGGCATATAGAATGACATTTACTACTATATTTATTAATTCTGTTCACTTATATGTGGAATTACCCTGTATCATATTTTTAGTTATGAATTGCATTATGAATTTATAGTGAGCTTATTTGAAAATAGTGGAGCTGAACAATTTTTTTTAAATTTATTTTTATTGGCTTCAGAGAGGAAGGGAGAGGGAGAGAGAGATAGAAACATCAAAGATGAGAGAATCATTGATTAGCTGCCTCCTGCATACCCCACACTAGCGACCAAGCCCACAACCTGGGCATGTGCCCTGACTGGGGATTGAACCATGACCTCCTGGTTCATAGGTCGATGCTCAACCACTAAGCCATGCTTGCTGGGCTGAACCATATTTTTGTTGGCTTATTTAACTTCTAGGCATGAGTCTAATTGTGGAAGAGCTAATGGGAATTTTAGTTCCTAGGACAGACGTACTCTCTTTTGTTATTACTGATTCCCTGAATATGTCCCAGTCATAATCCTCCAGAGCTAGCCTTCGGTAAAATTACCAATTATTCAGAACTTTGTGCTTGGCTGTTAGGTCCCATTTGATCATAGTTAAAATTCATTATTTTTCATAGTTCTTATTTCTATTTAATTTTACTAATCTTTGAGTGATTGCTTAAATTTTAAAAGGTCAGGTGTTGGTTAGTGAAAGGAAGTACATTTTGAATCCTCAGTACTAGGATTCATTCAGAATATCTAAGTTGGGCTTCTGGTCCTGCCATTTATTAGCATGTCAGTTTCTCACTCAGTCTCAGTTTTCTTGTTTTAAAATACAGATAGTAATATCTACCTCCCAGACTTGCAATTGTAATGAATGAGGTAATATAGGCAAAAGCATTCAGTAAACTACAAGAAATTTGTACAAATATCAATTGTAAAGTCATGCTCCCAAAGAAATGAATTTTACCCAAGTTTCCTACTCCTTGGTTTTCATCTCAGATGGGTAAGAGTCATTTGGTTTTTATTTGTAATTTGGCAAACATTTTAAAACTATTTTCAGGTGAAAGTACTGAGGAAGAGTTGCTGAGAAGATTACAACAAATTAAAGAGGGCCCACCACCACAAAACTCAGATGAAAATAGAGGTATATTTTGCTTTGCAGGGGGTGGGTAGAGGATGGAATGGATAAAAAACTTCATAACAGTAAATGTCAGCTAAAGATGATCCAGAAATGATATAAAGTAATTTGGTGCTGAGTTACCTGCTCATAAAGAGAACTGGCATTGTCTTGATATTTGGTAAGAATGTGAACATAGGGTATCATTTTTTTCTGCTTTATCTTTGGTTTGTTTGTGTTAATTGGGGCATTGTGAGAAATGGCATATTTAAATGTAATTTCTTGATTTTCCACATCCATTGAAATATCCTTCTATCTACTGAATTACTCCTTTTTTTAAAAATATACATCTGAGTTCCTCACCAGCAGAAAGAAATGCTGTATTCTCTAACCTGGCCATTCTCAACAGGGTTTAATTTTGCCTCTTATGGGACATTGGCCATGCCTGGAGACATTTTTGTTTGTCAATACTGGGAGTTTGTTATTGGCATCTAGTGGGTGGAAGCTAGGGATACAGATAAACATCCTAACTGACATACTGATGTTTTTTTCTCAATGTGAAGTAGAGAATTTCACCATCTAACCTAAGAGGCTATGATAACAGTCTGGTCTTGAATGTGCCATTATATGTATTGTGCTAGGTTCAGACTATTCATTTGGTCTGATGTCCAATTTCATGTTAAGAATCTTGGTAACATGAAGAAATAATTTAAACATTTTCAAACCTATAAACCTTGTTTATGTTATATTTTTGCAATGGCTACAGTAGTCTTGTATTTTAAAATGTCTTATATTATCAAAGTCACTTAAATCAAGAGTCTAGAAGAAATGTTACAGGCTAATGAAAATTTGACAGAAATGTAATTTGAACTAAAATTCTAGCTCTATACCTTAACTGGTATTTACCTTGTTTGATTACAAGAGTGTCTTGACAGTGAACTGAAAAATATTATCTTCTGACAATCCACAGTAATATGCTAGGCTCTTTATATAATAGACTTTCTCCAGATTCCCTTTAAGAAAATTCTCTAAATTTTGTGTTTTTTTAAAAAATTATTTTTAATATATTTTATTGATTTTTTTTTTTTACAGAGAGGAAGGGAGAGGGATAGAGAGTTAGAAACATTGATCAGCTGTCTCCTGCACGCCCCCCTACTGGGGATGTGCCTGCAACCAAGGTACATGCCCCTGACCAGAATCGAACCTGGGACCCTTCAGTCCACAAGCTGACGCTCTATCCACTGAGCCAAACTGTTAGGGATAAATTTTGTTTAGATTAGCTTGCACTTTCAAAATGAAATTGAAATTTCCCTGCCTTTACTTGCAAGTCTATGTAGTACAGTTTACAGAAATCTATAAATTTGAAATCTGTTCAGAGTCTGTTCTTTTTTTTTTTCTAATACAAAGTTTCTGAGCACTATTACATGATTCTCCTAATTTTAATAGTTCCTTTTCTCTTATAAAAACAGGTGGAGAGTCTTCAGATGATGTGTCTAATGGTGACTCTATAATAGACTGGCTTAACTCTGTCAGACAAACTGGAAATACGACAAGAAGTGGTCAAAGAGGAAACCAATCTTGGCGAGCAGTGAGCCGGACTAATCCAAGCAGTGGTGATTTCAGATTCAGTTTAGAGATCAATGTAAACCGTAATAATGGGAGTCAAAACCCAGAGAATGAAAATGAGCCATCTACAAGACGTTCTAATGGAGAAAACATGGATAACAGCCAAAGGCAAGTGGAAAATCCACGATCTGAATCAACATCTGCAGGGCCATCTAGATCAGAACGCAATTCAACTGAAGTATTAACAGGAGAAGTCCCATCTACTAGAGGTCAAAGAAGAGCAAGAAGCAGAAGCCCCGACCACCGGAGAACCCGAGCAAGAGCTGAAAGAAGTAGGTCACCTCTGCATCCAATGACTGAAATTCCACGGAGGTCTCATCATAGTATCTCATCTCAGACTTTTGAGCATCCTTTGGTAAATGAGACTGAAGGAAGTTCTAGAACCCGCCACCATGTGACACTAAGACAGCAAATAAGTGGACCTGACTTGTTAAGTAGAGGTCTTTTTGCAGCTTCTGGAATAAGAAGTGCCTCACAGGGAGCAGGTTCTTCAGACACAACTGGTAATGGTGAATCTACAGGTTCAGGACAGAGACCTCCGACCATAGTCCTTGATCTTCAAGTAAGAAGAGTCCGTCCTGGAGAATATCGGCAGAGAGATAGCATAGCTAGCAGAACTCGGTCAAGGTCTCAGACGCCAAACAACACGGTCACTTATGAAAGTGAACGAGGAGGTTTTAGGCGTACATTTTCACGTTCTGAGCGGGCAGGTGTGAGAACCTATGTCAGTACCATCAGAATTCCAATTCGTAGAATCTTAAATACTGGTTTAAGTGAGACTACATCTGTAGCAATTCAGACCATGTTAAGGCAAATAATGACAGGTTTTGGTGAATTAAGCTACTTTATGTACAGTGATAGTGATTCAGAGCCTAGTGGTTCAATCTCAAGTCAAAATATGGAAAGGGCGGAGTCACGGAATGGAAGAGGGGGTTCTGGTGGTAATAGTAGTTCTGGTTCCAGTTCCAGTTCGAGTTCCAGTCCTAGTTCTAGTTCCAGTGGTGAAAGTTCAGAGATTAGCTCAGAGGTGTTTGAAGGTAGTAATGAAGGAAGCTCATCATCAGGCTCATCAGGTGGCAGGCGAGAGGTTCGACACAGAGCCCCAGTAACATTTGATGAAAGTGGCTCTTTGCCCTTCCTTAGTCTGGCTCAGTTTTTCCTCTTAAATGAGGATGATGATGACCAACCTAGAGGACTCACCAAAGAACAGATTGACAATTTGGCAATGAGAAGTTTTGGTGAAAACGATGCATTAAAAACCTGTAGTGTTTGCATTACAGAATATACAGAAGGCAACAAACTTCGTAAACTACCTTGTTCCCATGAGTATCATGTCCACTGCATCGATCGCTGGTTATCTGAAAATTCTACTTGTCCTATTTGTCGCAGGGCAGTCTTAGCTTCTGGTAACAGAGAAAGCATTGTGTAATTAAGGTCTGAGCTCTCAGCTATGTACCTGGTATAGTGATGGGCAAACAGGAATCACTTGCTTTATGTCCACTTTTTGAGTGGTGCTTGTAAAGTTGCAACCTGAATTGAGTCATTTCTTTCTGAATGAATCGTTGTCCTGTCTCCAATTTCTGTTCCAGAATAAAAGGAAATATTTAAAAAGCAATGTTTTAGGACATAAAATCTAATTTCAGCATCAGTAATTGATATACTAATGATTTATTATATATGTTTATTAGTTTCTCCTTTGTTATCTTAAAAGATCTGTCTTAGCAATGGCTCGTTCATGTTGATTTTTAAAATTTCCCATGCCATAGGAGAGAAGGGCTAAGGAAATTACCAGTTTAGACTAAGTTACAGTACATGTTTTATAAGTGATTGCTTAAAGCTTCACCATTCCCAGTTATTAGTTGGCACAAATTTAGCTACATGCTGACTATCATTTGTTCACCTTTTAAGCAAGGTGATATTGGACATGTCAGTGTAAATAACACTAAGGTTAGATCTTCTAAGTGTGTAACTGTCTTCTAAGCCCATCACTGTGGCACACTGTAGAGTGAGCTTATAGTTTAATTAAGATGTTTATCTTGTGGAAATATTAAAAAAGCCTATGCTTGTGTAAGTGAAAAAAAATCACATTCATTTGTTTAAAAATGTAAAGCTATTTTGTAGAGGCTCAGTACTTTTCCAATGCACTGTTGTAATAATGCATTACAAATTGTAAAGTACCATGCATAGAAATGAAAAAAACTGCTTTTCGTGAGCCAATATAGTAAAAAAAAAAAAAATCACACCAAACAAAGTACAAAGCTCCTTTTGTAAGTGTGTACATGTCAAGAGCAGAACATATCTATAATATTTAATGTATGTGAACAGCTACTGTGACATTGCAAAGTAAAGATCAGAGTGCAGAATTGAACTACTTTGAAGGCCAATGGAAATTGTGTTTTAACTTGGATTTAGGCAGAAAATGAAAGACGGGGGGCAGGGGAGACGACTACTACTCTGGAAGAATTTAAACTTTCATGAAGACAGTATAATCATACTGGTTTCGTATGGTGAGATCTTTGACACAGTATTCTACTTGAGCAGATGAAGTAGATGAACAAATTAGGCAGAGCTTTCGCTTTAAGAAAAACAAGCCACTATGACCTAGTATAATTTACACTGTTGTTTTTACAAGTCTGCAAAAAAAAAAAAAAGATAGCAAAAAAAAAAACAAAACGATCGTAAACCACTTTTAGCCTAAAAATTGGTAGACATGTGTATACTAATAAGAAAGTCTTGAATTTGCATTGTTTTCAAGATTTGTCATTTAAGGTACCAGTGCACACTTGGTAGTATTTCATTGCTGTCTAACACAACCTAATATTTCACATTTAAAGACCAGTTGAGTAGTTAAGAGATTTTCTTTTTGAAAGTGAGTCATGTTGGGTTATTTGAAATTCAAATTTCAGTTGTGCTGCCCATATTTGAAGATGAGACCACTGACTTATGATCCATGGGATATGTACTTTATGTTGTTTCCTTAGTAGTAACAATAGGTTTGTGAAAAGAACTCAGCACTCTTGCCGAATTTTTCTTTCGAGGCTGGTTGGGGTTTTGATTAGTCTGATTTTGGAAGACTGTTTATTTGGAAAAAGCTAATGGGTCCAAAGAGGAATTGAACACATCCTTGGCCTTTAACAAAGTGAGCTGACTACCCAGGCATTATCAGATACTCAACAAAATAAACAATTCTGCTTTTAGGAACTATCTAGTTACCTTAACTGCTATCAATTTAGCTGTAAAAATGATTTCAAAGCTCATATTTTCATGTTTTCTTCTTGCTTTCAATCCTACCTAAGTATCAAGGAAATGAACTTATACATGTGGTAGTTGTTTGCTAAGGATATGTACTGCTCTTGCAAGGAAGTAATGTTCAAACAAAGGTTCACTTATTTTTTTTAATATAAGCAGAAATCACTGTTTATGGCGCTTATATAATACATTTTATCTTTTTAAAAAATTGTCCATGTAAAAGTCAGAATTCCTTTATATTTGTGAGCCTCCTTGTCTCCTTTCCGAAGGGTATGTAATCTGGTTTTCAGATCTGCAGGATAGTCCTGATTGGCTAAAAACAAACCCATATTCCTCATGGCATAAAATGTTCCATTATTATAGGGGTGTTCCATTTTATATAGTTTAAAACCAACAGCTCGTTCTAAGCATAAAAGTTACTGAAAACAGGTATCTCCCAAAATGTATTATTCTATTACTCATTTGTGAAGTATTAAAGTAAGAACTCATGCTGAGTTCTGGTTATGAAGGTAGATATTGAACCTATTCATAAATACTGGAAATAGAATTTTAAGTTTATAGCCCTCAGTAGAATGCACATATTGGGCATGTGCATGTGAACATCTTTTTCAATAGCATTCATTGATTGTGTAGAATGGATAAAAAAATTTAGTGGAATTAGCTTTTTTTTTGCAAGGCCCATGACTAATATGTACTTACTGGTACTGGTGGACATTGAAGACAATGTCAGATGTACAATGGAGAAGATCTTTTTTCCCACCAGCATCCAAACACTCCCTTAAGGGAGCATTTTCTTGCAAAAGACTTTACATATTTTGTATTTTTGCACTTTTTTCTTTATTAAAGAAAGATTCTTTCTGGGAACTTCATGCAGTAATAGGAGCAAGATAAAACAGTGTTGGGAGTTTACATTGTTCAAAGCATAGGGGAAAGTACTAAAATCTGAATTTCTTTGAATATTTCAGATATTTTAAAAAATACACTTACTAGTCTGAAGCATTTGAGATGTTATGTTGTTTAACTCCAAGCAGCTGATAAAGCTGCAGTTTATTAGTACTACAAACAAAATTGAACAAGTTAAGTTTTCAGATTTTGTAGCAATACTAGATGAACCATGTTAATTTTGAGTATTGCTCTCAAAAGAACACATTAGTCATACCTCAGTGGTGTTAGTGGTTAATGGAGGCGGGAATTGAGAAACGTGTTCACATTAGTGTTGCAATGTAGGGAATAATTGGGCAGTTAACAAGAAAAATGTTTAGTATATAGTGTGTGTGTGTGTGTGTGAAATATCTAAAAATATCATTGAAGTTTATCCAAACTTTAAGATTAGGAAACTGGTTATCTATAAGGGTTACCTCAAGTAATTTCCCCCCCTGGGAAAAATATGTCCTCTCCATGCCAAGTATTCAGTGTCTCAGATTATATTTATGAAGGATTATCACTTAATATGCTTTGTATTGAACCACCTGCTTCCCAAATATCCATGACAGCCATGATGACTTCAGTCAGTTCCCAAAATACCCATGTGATAGGGAGGTGAATGTTGCAAAATGCCTCCTAAAAGGCCATTTTTACAGCTTGCTAGAATACAGCGGTACCTCATAGTTGTTGATACTTTTAAAGATGGAGGATATTTTTACCCTCCTCCCCTTCTCTTTTGTTCTTTTATAAGTAATCTGCCTTTGAATTTTTAAGTTTTACCTTACTGGCTTTCCTGTCAAATGTATTACCAACATTAAGTACTTAGAAACCATGTTTGCAGGGCACTTTTATTCATGGCTTATAAGACTATGCTGATTGCTACTTTCTAAAGTATTCTGTACCTTAGTAATGCAAGAGATTGAAAAGGCACATGTTCAAGTGTCAGGCGTTTTCTTCCTTAGTAGAATTCTTCAGGATGTTTTATATTCAATAATAGTGTTGTAATTCATTGAGTTAACTTAATAAATTGTATGCTTTTGAAAACATTTGAAAATGTAAATCAATATAACATGCTTTATTTGTAAAATTAAAATTCAAGGTCCAAAGAACTAGTATAAAACTTATTTTTAAATCAGATTTTAATAAACAACTAAGAAACAGCTATGAAAACAGCTGTAAAACTTTTAGCATCCTGAAATTGAGTTCTTAACTGGACATTTCTAAAATAATATCTAATATTCCCAGTAAGTGATTATCTCACTTGATTTAAGTAAATCCATTTTATATCTAAAACAGCATATTATAGGGCTATTACTGAAGTGTTGGAACTTACAAGGGATAACAACAGTTTATCAGTTTTATGATTATTTTCATTTCTATGTAGGTGTTTTAATTCAAATTTGAAGGAAATAGGCATACCCTCTAACACTCAAATAAAATTATAGTGAGGTGTTTGTTTTTTATTAGTATTTCTTTTGCTAAAGACCCACAAGTTGCTTTATGGTCACTTGGATTGAGTGATAAATATATGTAGTGAAAGCAAACCCATAATACCACTGTGCCTAATTATTTCAGGGTTCCTCTATCAGTTCCTCATCTTACAGATTTATTCCAATACCAACGTATGGTTGAACCAGCTGCCCAGCCTTAAATCCCTTTAGTGCCCCTCTGCTAACATTCTTTTAACTGATTGATTTGTATGTGTTTTAACTATCCAGTGATTGGATTTTACCTCTTGATAGGTCCATTTGTCCTTGGTGCTGCTTTTAAATATGTAGGGCTATGTGATCAGGTATCAAGTTCAGTAGGTACACAATTGGCCTGGATACGTATCTGCCTGTTTTATCTTCTCCCAGGAAGAGCTTCTTTGGTATAGATGTTTACGTGGGTTCATATAAAGACTGGGCTACAGTCTTGGGAAGCTTTCTGAAGTCTAAGAACCTGAAGGGACTTGGAGGGGGGGATCGTAACAAAGGCTGCCTTTACATCTTTGAACATGAAGCACATAAATGTCCATTCTGTGACGACGAAAGTGATTGTTACACCAGGGCTTCCTGACCTCTGGGAGAGACTTTCAAAAAAGCAGAAAGGAGCACAAAGTGAAGTTATTTTGGTTAGTTTGCTTTATCTGGTTTCTCATTTTCTTTAAATTTAAACCTGAACATAACACCCTTCTCCAATATCTAGCCAGCAGACTCCTGGTTGGGAAGCCCTGTATTAAAATTTGAGAATGTACCCAGTTTCCTTTTTTTGTACAGTGCTTTTACACCTGCTAAAAATTAACGTGTTTAATGCAAAACAAGACGTTGGAAGGTCAGTCATATTAAAGCTGGTTTGATTATTAATAGTTATCTTTTAGGAAGAAGCTTTTTCCCTATGTAAGATGTCATACTGCAGATTTAAAATATAGACTATCAATAAAATGCATGAAGTGATCATTTGTGCTTGATCATCTCTCCTTGGCTTTTTTCTTAAAAAGGGAAATTTGATAAAGGTCTGTTTCAAACTGATGTCAAATGCACTTGATTTTTAGAATCAAGTGGAATTACAGCACAACCTTGATTTTTACCTTCACTGCTGAGTGTGGGCAGGTAGTGGTTTATGGTATATAACTTCTGTTTTATGTTGTGTAGTTTAATGGCTTAATCTTGGAGTGGTAAAGTAAAAGATGAAAGTATATTCCAATATAAGAATCCTGGAAAGATTTATGTAAATGACATTTTAATAGGTGTATCTTCGCTGTTTCTACTTTTACCATTGCCCTGACCACTCCTTTGCTTGACCTCTAAATACAGACTTGTCTTGGTGTTCATGTATGCTCATGCAGCTTTTATCTTCCATTGCCATTTCCAACCTCTTAAACATGTTGCTTAAGCCACTAAGATGTCCTTGTTTCTAAGTGGGTTGTCACGTTCTAATACCTGAGTGGCCCTTCCCCTTGGTATTGGTATTCATATAGCTGATAGTAAATTTTATTATAATTTCATTTCCTCTGGTTCCTACAGAGCCCTGTCATTGGCATAGGAACTCCGTTTCTTTTGATCATTGGGTGCAGTCAACCCTTAGTCTTATGACCTTCACAGGGTTTTACTGTTAGTGCCATCCGTGATTCTTTTCTTTGAAACTCAAATATGCCACTGAAATGTTTACATTCTAGACAACAGAGTAAGACAATGCACAGGCATCTTGTTTGAGAGATATTCAGTGATAAAGAGTCAATGGAGAACAGAAGATAATGGTAAATTAGAGCAGAGAATAAGCTATATTATTAATGGTCTTTTGAAAAAATAGGAAGTGAAAGCTAGGGTCCAGTTTCTATGAGGTCTTTGAGTTCAGGCAAGATTAAAATCTAAGGCCTTGCAAATTAATTACTAACAGCTACATTTTCCTAATTGCTATCATGTATTGTATTGGGCACAATATAAATTACTTAATCTTCACAGTGATTCTGAGGTTTATTATTACCACCCTGTTTTATAGGTGATGCAGCTGAGTAAGATACAGGCATTTGGTAATTTGCCCAAGATCACTCCAGTAAGTGGCAGAGTATTTCTAGGCAGATCTCTGATTCCAGAGTTTAGTTTCATTGTGCTCTTAATCCTGCTACTGTATGACCCCTAATTTTTTAAAAAATTATTATCCTGAGTCCTAGATTTGATTACTTATGAGGTATGATTTCTTAAGATAAACATTGGTTTTGGCTAGTTTGCCAAAGAAGATTTAAAGGGAAAATCTGAGGAGGATTAAAGTTTTTATATTGTGAATTTCAGTAAATCACTTTGGGCATTACCAAATACACCTTAACACTATACCAAGTGCTAAGGTGTATTTGGAATTACATTTCTGAAAGTTTGGAATGAGGTTGGAATAAGTTTGGGGAATCTTTAATGTCAGTGGTCATTTCAGCCCTTTACTATTACCAGTATGTGCTCTTGGCCCATGTTATGACTTGATTTGAAAATATGACGAGGACAAAATTGCAGCTTTTTAAAAGTATGCTAGCCAGCTTATTGGCATCCAAATAAATGCCCTTTAAAGTTGCCTTGGGCAGACATAGGCATTCTAAGAATGTAATTGCTCAGAAAATATTTGGAACTTCTTTAAAATTGCTTTCAGAAACAATATGAGTAACAGAGATGCAGCCCTCTTCAGTATATTCACGTTATTTGCCACCCTTGAGATGAATCTTGGCTGTTTCCAAGAATTATCTTTTTCCCAGTGTATTAGAGATTTGCCACCCTTATTCACTTTAAAGGCAGTCACAAATAAAGCATGTCAAATAATAGGTGCAGAGTATTCAGAGTAAGTAAATGACTATGGTGGAGAGTGTTTTGAAAAAATTATCGTACCTCATTCAACATTGGAGGCACAGGGAGAAAGATACTATCTCAACTCAGGAGCAGGCATCAGTGGGAGATGTGTAAATAGTTGATAAAATATTACAAAAACCTTAAAAGATATACATACTATAGTTATCCATCCCTATTCAAATGATATTGAAAGGAGCAGTGAGGAGTAATGGGAGGAACGAGGGCTCCTTTGAATTTAAAGTTTACTTCCTTAGCTAATAGGAGATAAATGTGTGTTGGGCTTCCACTACATTCTAGGCATTGTGCTGGTACGAGGTTTCGCTGCCCCTTGTATTTGGCAGGATGGGGTCTTCAAGCCTCCAAAATACTGTTGGGTTTCTCAGTGGATAGTGTTGGTGACTGTGATATACCTACTTGTTAAAATGATTCACACTTGGTTCCCTATCTGCACCAAATGTTCTAGAATAGCACTGTCCAATAGGAATGTAATGAAAGCTAAATAAATATAAAATTTCTAGCAGGTACATTATAAAAGGTAAAAATACACAGGCAAAATTAATTTTAACCAGTAAGGTCAAAATATTTTAACATGTAATCAATAAAAGGATTATTAATGAGATATTTCTTTTCATAATTGAGTCTTCAAAATCTGGTATGAGATCATTCTTTTCATAATTGAGTCTTCAAAATCTGGTATTTTACACAAAGTACCTCTCATTTTGGACAACACACATTCCAAATGCTCAATAGCAACAAGTGACTAGCAGCTACTATATTGGGCAGTGCAGTTCTAGAGCAATATGGGAGAGAGTGATTAAAGTGGATAGGATGCAAATGGCAATGTTTTAAAAGTTCATCTGTAAGTATACACACTTTATCTGCTTACCTACATTACTCTAGAACTAAATAGGTATCACTTTTGTGTATCAAACCTGTGGCTTAGAGTGCCTAGCCAAGCTTACAAAACTATCATCATTTTCTTCTCCCTTTGAGGTTAAGAAAAAACACACACTGCCACCCCAACTGGTTTGGCTTGGTGGATAGAGTGTCGGCCTGCGGACTGAAGGGTCCCAGGTTCGATTCCAGTAAAGGGCATGTACCTTGGTTGCAGGCACATCCCCAGAGGGGGGTGTGCAGGAGGCAGCTGATGTTTCTCTCTCATCGATGTTTCTAACTCTATCCCTCTCCCTTCCTCTCTGTAAAAAATCAATAAAATATATTTAAAAAAATACTTCCTATCAAAGCTTGAAATCTAACTACTAATCAGCAAACAACCTTGGTTGAGGGCCCCATAATTAAAAGCTATGGAAGCCCATCACAGCTGGAGGGTTATGTAGCAGCTAATAGCGATTGTTACATTTATTTAGTGCAGGAACAAGCACCCAGTGTGTGGACTCTCTTAGTTCAGTTATGTTAAAATTATACAAATAAATCATTTTCACATTTGAATATTCCTGGCATTTGTTAGGAATGCCTAATCTGGATTTATAATGTTTCTACATTGTAGTTAGATAGTGATAATATGTGTTTTTAAATGAGTTTCTTGGGGTAGAAGGGGAAAGTTGACAACATGAGAGTAGATTCCCAGATCAGACTTTAGCCCCAGTGAAAGCAAATATTTCCCAACACTAAGTCTCTGATGCCATTGTTGAAAGTTTTGTTTTGTTTGGCAACATAGAGTAAAATATTAACTCCTGTGAAGAAAGAGCCTTTGGATTTGAGGTTTTGGAAAATGCTGATTCATTTGGCTTGACTTCTCTGTGTGAATATAACAACATTTTCTATGGTCTTTTCATTTAAGAATCTGAAAAACCATTTAGTAGTAGATGATGAATGTTGGTTTCTAGCATGGATGACTCAGATCTTTCTCTGGCATGTAAATCTGCTTTACTTGAAAGCTGCCAGAGGAGCATACCAACCACCCAGCTTATTTTTTTTTTTCCCCAGAATTAAATTAAAGGTGAAAATTCAGGAAGAGTCATTCTGTTGTGTTTTGGTGCTGCCCTTTCCTAGGGGAAGGAAAAAGAATAAATAGTATCTGAGGCTATGTTAGCACAAAGGTACAGGATTGTTCCTAAGAAGCAGAGACCAACTTGGCATTTAAACCCAAATTCTGCCCAATTGCTAAAAGAAACTTCTGCCTAATAATGATGCCTTATCCAGATCTGACTAATCCTTTTTCTCCACATTTGGGGGCCATCTATATTTTCAAACAAAAATTATTCAGCCTAATCTGCCAAATAGAAATACATTTCAAGCTTCGCTTCATTTTAATATAGATATCTAGCAGTCCTTCTACAGACATGGGCACTAACGGGGTTAGTGTTACTTTGTTTTAAAAGTCTGAAGTCAAAATCATCTGGAAAAAAAAAAAGCTGGAGAAGCCCTTATTCTTTCTCTAAGGTTTCCCTTCAGTTCACATTACTGGCACATTTGATTTTGAATACCTTGTAAGTTAACGAACTGTTCAGCATATATTAACTAGGACTAGCCTATGCCTTATTTCCTGTTTAAAATCCTATATAATAAAACTCTAATATGCAAATCAACTGAACAGCAGAACGACGGGTCACTATGATGCACACTGATCACCAGGGGGCAGACACTCAACGTAGAAGCTGCCCCTGGTGGTCAGTGTGCTCCCACAGGAGAGCCAGGCTCATAGCTGCCAAGTGCAGTGGTAGTGGTGAGAGGGTGCAGGCCGGGCTCAGGGACCCCTCCCTACCCCCAGTGCATAGAATTTGGTGCACTGGGCCTCTAGTGCTATTTATAAATTTGAGCTTAGAAATTCAGGTGTGTAGATTTCTGACTGAAATTTTTGTGGATTACTAAAATATCTACCTATGATTATTCCAGAGAGGTACTGTGGGACCCACTAGACCAGCACTGTATACACACTCTGATTCCATTGAAAGGTTGTGAACTGCCAGCATGATCCTGAAAGGAACGAGGTGGAGAAATGGTTGTAGATTGAGATTAATAGATGTGTTGAATCCACTGGGCTGGGCCATTTCATATTTGTCCTCTTATTTGAGACCAAATAAGTAATTGGGGGGCAATTGAATATTTGCATTTTGTAACCAAAATAAAATCAGAGGTTAAGTGACATGCTCAAGGTCCCACTGCTAGTATTGATTATCCAAAAACAAAACAAAACACAAAACATTAGAATCTACATTCCAAGTACCATTCGAACTCTAGGGGATACTGTAGTGAACAAGAAAGGCCCTTGCCTTCATGGGGATTACATTGGAACTTACATGGAATATAAATACAAATTAAGATAGTGATTAAGTGCTGAGAAGAAAATAAAATAGTGTGATGTGCTTGTGAATGAGATGAAGTAGGACAGTTGGAGAAGACCTTTCTGAGGAGGTGACACAAGTAGAGACCGGAATGAATAGGAAGCAGAACATTTCAGCTCCAGGGAATGAGCTCAGCTCAGTAGTTGGAGGGAAGAAAAGGAGCAGTGTTGAAGTGGGGTGAGAGATGAGTTGGGCCAGTTCATGAAGATTTTATAGCCAAGGGAAAGAAGACAGGGTTTTATTCTAAGATGAACAGTTGTTGGGAGTCTTGTCCATGGAAGTGAAAGGTTCTGACTTAATTAACTACTAAGTGGTAGAATCAGAGCTAGAAGACATCTGACTCTAGGGCCGCTGAATGTTCCATGACATAGAAAACTCTTTTCCCTGCTCCTTTCTGTCCCTAAGTAGAAGTGCATGGACTCTAGGTCCACAGTACCCTGGAGAGGATTCTGCAGTACTGTAAGCTTTTGACTTCTCTTTCTAGGTTTCCTTGTTTTCCTAAGAAACTTTGTGGGATTCACATAAACAAAAATTTAGCTCTGTATATTATTTTACTCTAATCTAATTTGAATGACCTTATTCTTCTGTTACTGAGAAAATCCTCAGGTAACGGAACCCAATGCCATAAATAAAATGAACAAGCTTCTTATTGATACTTGGTTCTTTGCTTCTATATCTGAAACCCAGAAGGTGAACTAGGAATTTTGACACTGAGGTTTGGGTCCCTATACCCATGGTTAGGTTAGGGACCCATATCCCTGCAATAAGTGGAAGCATTCAATCCAGTCTCCAATTTTTCAACTACCAGTTCTCTCTCAGAATAGTTTGAATGGGCCAACATTGCTCTGTTTTACTTGTTTAAAACTATAGGGGGCAGGGTTGCCCATATAATGTACCAAAGGGACAGCTGATTTTAAAGAGCTGATTACTAAAACCCTTTCCATTGGATGCCTCTTGTTGACTTCTTGTGAGTTTACTGATGGATAGACTAAATTCAACAAACTCAGATGAATCTAGTAAATTTAACACATTTTGGATTAGCTAATATGACCTGGTATTTTACAATTGACAGTCACCCAGTTCAGCTCCCTACATCTAGGCAGGTCTACATTCAAACCATTCTGAGAGAGAATTGGTAGTTGAAAAATTGGAGACTGGATTGAATGCTTCCACTTATTGCAGGAATATGGGTCCCTAACCTAACCATGGGTATAGGGGCCCAAACCTCAGTGTCAAAGTTCCTAGTTCACCTTTTGGGTTTCAGATATAGAAGCAAAGAACCAAAGGAAATAGGGCCAAAGGAAAGGCTACAGCATAGAAATCAGGCCAAGCTACATGAAAATTGGCTCCTTTTCTGCTTGCTATGGTGGCATACGTTGTTTCCCTGGTCCATCTAGTAGGTCAGTGTTGCAGTTTCTCTGCCATGCCACCACTTCATAGCCATATTCCTTCTGAAACTCAGGAAAATCTAGGGATTTTCAGGGCTGCAGGTGAGTACATATGGAGTCTGACTTATTTGCGTAGGTGTCTTCAGGCTAAGTAACAAGTTTGGGGCAGATACCCTAGTTCAATGGGTGTGGAAAGAATTACTGATTGTAATCTTGTCCAAAGTTGCTATGACAAACGGCATGCAAATAGCATATTTCATAGGGACCCTGGTCCTCTATAAGATACTCACCTGGGAAAGTTAACTCCTGGTGGCTTCCCCCTACCTCTGAAGCTTTCTCCTATCTTTGCTCCTTCAAAATAATGTATTCTCCTGGAGATACAACTGAATTATTAGAATTGTGTCTGGATAAGGACACATGGCTCCAGGAACTTTAAGAGGCGATCCAGTAATGAGCAATAATGATCCCCTTCAGCAAATGGTCCATGGGAGAGGGATTGCGACCTAAATGTACAATGAAAAGAGGTTTAAGAGCCAGTCAGACTTACTTTCATATGCCTCAAACAAGCTCTGTAGTTTTAGATGACACATTTTTTGAGTCTCAATTTTCCTTTCTGCAAAGCAGGAATAATGATACCTACTTCGTTGGGAAACTTAGGGATTACATAGGTAAATTCCTTAGCATTTTAATGGGGAGAACATTCTATTGAGATATTAATAAGATAGGAAAGCATCTTATTACATATATCAGGTACAGAAAAGGTCTAAAAATAACCTCCAAAATCTGCTGGTAAAATAGGATAAGTGGCAAAATAAACTTTTTTGATGGTTGTTTTAAAACTTGCATGTGACTCAACAAAGACACCACATATACTGAGTGATGTTGAAAAAGAAATATTTGATATAGTTGTAAAAGATTGATATGGGAGAGAAATGTGAAAAGTGTGGATCTTAGGCCCAGAGAAAGTTCTTGTTAGAAACCAGTGACTCCCGGAATCTTACTTAGAATTTCTGCAGTTTCCCCTTCTATAATTTGGGGGTCCTCTTCACTAGGAACAGCAGCCCTCAGTTATCCTTTAACTACCTTTCAGACATTGTATCTCTGTAGCCTCTGTTTGTAATCAGCATCTCCAAGTCTGACTTAAACTGAGATTTTCCTTTGTTTTTCTAAAAGGATTGGAGTTACTCTTAGGACAGAGACAGCTGGAACAAACAAGCAAACAAACAACAACCTCTGAGACAATTCATTAAGAGGGAATCCCTTCTTCTATTAAGCTATCCATCACACAAAGCCCTGCTACTTTCTTCAACATTCTTAGGATTATTCAAGGCTTCAATCATCAGAGATCATAGCTCAGAGGAAAAAAAAAGCACTACTAGACCTTTTTTCTCTCTCTAGTCAACACTGTTGGCTTTATCTATCCCCATGGTATTGTTCCTTTTTAAGAATTGTTTGTCTTATTACAGAAGAAATTTCCTATGGTTTTAACTATTTTCCATACCCCAGTGACTCATAAATCTATATCTCTAGGCCTGATCTCTCCCTGGAACTTTAGACACTTTCTTTTTACCCAGTTGCTGGACATCTCAACCTGAATATTTTAGAGGCACTTTATTAATTTTTTTAAATTTTTTAAT
>NW_006281916.1:0-2584 GCF_000327345.1 Myotis davidii | reverse complement strand
CCTTCCGTCTTTTAGTTGTATTTTTGAAGTGGTTGTTCGAGGCAGCTAACTCCGGTGTTTACCTATGCCATCTTGTTTTCTCCCTCTGTTACAATGTTTCAAATTGCAAGCTCAGAGGCCGGCAAGGCAGATGGGGAACGTTGGTTTCCTCCATCACTGAAGCAAGCGAGACTCATGTTCAGTTTTCTAGAGGCACTTTAGACTGGTGGAATATTTTCCTATTTCAGTAGGGAGGTACAGCAATGGACTTAACTTCTAGGCCTAGCTAATGAGTGGGCCATTTTTCAATGGGAGAAATCATGAAATGGGCAAAGCTCTAAGGCTCAATGTAAACGAGTCTGGAGTGAAGGTTAGAAAATTCACTTCAGCTCCCTGGCCAGTGTGGCTCAGGTCCTTGAGCATCCTTCATTGTACCAAGAGGTGTCTTTGATTCTCAGTCTGGGCACATGCCCTGGTTGTGGGCTCGATCCCTAGTAGGAGGAGTGCAGGAAGCAGCTGATTGATGTTTCTTCCTCATGGGTTTCTTTCTCTCTCCTTTACTCTCTCTCTCCCTTTAAAAGAAAAAAAATTGGAATGATAATAGAGGTTCCATAAATCTTAGTGCAATATCAAAACCAGAAAATTTATATTGGTGTAATATGTATATATATTTCTATACCATTTTATTACATATGAATATTCATATTGCCACCACAACTATAAAAATGTAAAAGTATTTCATCATCTCAAAGAGGTCCCTCATACAACCAATTTATATTCACACTCACACCTGCTCCCCTCCACCTCTAACCCTTGGCATTCACTAATCTCTTATTTAGTTTAATTTTGTCATTTTGAGAATATTATATAAAAAAATCATTTAGTGTGTGACCTGTTAAGATTGGCTTTTTGTCATTCTGCATAATACCCTTATGATTCATCCAAGTTATTGCATATATCAGTGACTTGTGCCTTTTTATTACTGACAAGTATTTCATTGCATGGATGAACCACAGTTTGTTTAACCACTCATCAACTGTAGCACATTTTGGTTGCTTCCAGATTTGGGCTATTACAAATAATGCTATGAACAATGCATTTTCTGTGGGCATAACTTCATTTTTCAGGGATAAATTCCCAGGAGTGCAATTGCTGGATCTCATGGTACATGTATAATTAGCTTTTTAAAAATTGCCAACCTATTTTCTAGAGTGGCTGCAACATTTTACATTTCCAAGGCAATGTATAAGAGATACAGTTTCTCCACATCCTTGCCATCATTTGGTATAACACCATGTATTATTTTAGCTGTTTTATATAATGATAGCTCATCGTAATCTTACTTTTTATCTTAAAGTAATGTTGAATGTCATTCCATGTAATTATTTACTATATATACAGTGAAATGTCTCTTTATAACTTTTGCCTATTTTCTAATTGGATTTTTTTCTGTTGAGTTTTATTAAATATTCTGGATATGAGTCCTTTGTTAGATATGTAGTTTGCAAATATTTTCTCCAATTGTGTAGCTTGTCTTTTCATTCTCTTTTTTTCTTTATTTTTATTGTTGACAGTATTACCTATGTTCCCATATCCCCCCCCCCATTTGCTCACCTCCACCTAGCCCCCCTTCCCTCTGGCCATCATCACACTGTTGTCTGCATCCATGGGTTATGCATATGTGTTCTTTGACTAATCCCTTCAACCATCTTTCATCCAATCTTCCCCTCCCCCCTTCCCTCTGATAGCTGTCAGTGTGTTCCATGTATCCATGCCTCCATTTCTATTTTATCAGTTTATTTTGTTCAATAGATTTCACATATAAGTTAAATCATATGATTATATGTCTTTCTTTTACTGCTTATTTCACTTAGCATAATTATCTCCAGGTCCATCCATGCTGTCACAAAAGGTAAGAGGTTCTTCTTTTGAATGGCTGCATAGTATTCCATTGTGTAAATGTACCAAAGCTTTAGTATCCACTCATCTAATGATGGACACATGGGCTGTTTCCAGATATTAGCTATTGTAAATAGTACTGCTATGAACATAGGGGCACATATATTCTTTTGAATTAGTGTTTCAGGTTTCTTAGGATATACTCCCAGAAGGCAGTTCCATTCTTAATTTTGAGGAAACTCCATACTGTTTTTCATAGTGCCTGCACCAGTCTGCATTTCTACCAACAGTGAACTAGGGTTCCTCCCCAGCACTTGTTGGTTGTTGATTTATTGATGGCAGCCACTCTGGCAGGTGTGAGGTGATATCTCATTGTGGTTTTAATTTGCATCTCTCTAATTATTAGTGATGTTAAGCTTTTCTTATATTCTATTGACCATCTGTATGTCCTCTTTGGAGAAGTGTCTATTCAGGTCCTTTGCCCAATTATTAATTGGATTGTTTGTCTTCCTGGTATTGAGTTGTATAAGTTCTTTATATGTTTTAGAAATTAACCCCTTATTAGGTGCATTATTGGCAAATACAACTATGTTCTCACTTACAGTGAGTTCCCTTTTAATTTTGTTCATGGTTTCTTTTGCGGTGCAGCTTTATGATGTAGTCCCATTTTTTTTCTATATTTTATTTATTTATTTATTTATTTATT
>NW_006281915.1:235765-239328 GCF_000327345.1 Myotis davidii | reverse complement strand
CACCCATTGAATGGGGCCCCGAGCAGGAGAAAGTCTTCATCAGCGTAAAGGCAAAGCTCATGGAGGCCCCGGCACTAGGGCTACCAGATGTGACACAGGACTTTAATCTCTTCATACATGAGGACAGGGGGGTAGCCCTAGGAGTTCTAACCGAGGAGTTTGGACCCTGGCAAAGACCAGTAGCCTATCTCTCCAAGCAGATTGACCCAGTTGCCTCTGGGTGGCCCCCGTGCCTCAGGGCCCTTGCAGCCACAGCATTATTAGTCAAAGAAGCAGATAAGCTTACCCTGGGACAAAACTTAAATGTAAAAGTATCTCATGCTGTTATTACCCTAATGGAAGCTAGGGGACAGCACTGGCTAACTCATGCTCAGATGACTCAATACCAAGGGCTATTATCTGAAAATCCAAGGGTACAACTAGAAGCAGTAAGAACTCTTAATCCTACTACCTTTCTACCCATTTTTGAGGGGGCCCCTGAGCATGATTGCCTGGAAGTCCTACAGGAGGTTTACTCTAGTGGACCATATCTAACAGATAAGCCCCTAAAGCAGGGGTCCTCAAACTACGGCCTGCGGGCCACATGCAAATACAAATACTGTATTTGTTCCCGTTTTGTTTTTTTTTACTTCAAAATAAGATATGTGCAGTGTGCATGGGAATTTGTTCATTTTTTTTTTTAAATTATAGTCCGGCCCTCCAAGGTCTGAGGGACAATGAACTGGCCCCCTGTTCAAAAAGTTTGAGGACCCCTGCCCTAAAGAATCCAGACTTAGTATTGTTCACAGAAGGCAGCAGCTTCTTAGATGAAGGAAAAAGATGAGCCGGATATGCAGTGGTATCAGACTTTGAGACAATTGAGGCACAGGCCTTGCCTGAAGGATGGTCAGTGCAGAGGGCAGAACTTGGGCCCTCACCAGAGCCTTAGAACTCAGTGAGGATAAGCGTGCCAACATCTACACTGATTCAGGCTATGCCTTTGCTACCCTGCATATTCATGGGGCTATATACAAGGAAAGGGGGCTCCTGACAGCGGGAGGAAAAGGAATCAAAAATCAAAATGAGATCTTAAAGTTACTAGAAGCAGTTTGGGAGCCTAAAGAATTAGCCGTCATTCATTGCAAAGGTCACCGGAAAGGGAAAGACTCAGTGTCAGAAGGAAACCAGCATGCGGACGCAGTAGCAAAGCAGGCTGCCAAAGAACAAGCAGATCATGTTGGCCCCCGAATTACCTGAACCTCCAAAGTACACGCCTCAGGAGGAGGAATGGGCCCAGAAAGAAGGGGGCAAGAGAACAAAAGAAGGTATGGAATGCTGCTGACCATAGGGTCTGATAATGGCCCAGCCTTTGTAGCAGAAATAGTACAACAGGTAACTAAGGCTTTAGGAATTAGATGGAATCTACATACAGCTTAGAGGCCTCGGAGTTCAGGGAAAGTAGAGCGCATGAACTGGACTCTAAAGCAGGCTATGGCTAAGCTATGCCAAGAGACAACCTTATCCTGGACAGATATCTTGTCTCTTGTGCTCCTGCAGGTACGCTGTGCCCCAAGGGCCAAGGCAGGTTTCTCTCCCTTTGAAATTCTATACGGTAGACCCCCTCCCTTAATTCGGCCAAAGGGAGATTTTGGGGAAATAGGAAACTTAAAAATCCAGAAGCAACTACAAGGACTTGGAAAAACTGTCTTTGAGGTCCACAGATGGATTACTGACCGACTACCCATCTCTCTAGGAACAACTGTACATCCTTATAAACCTGGAAATCTTGATTTGGCTTTTTGATAGCCATAGAGGGATTTTTAGGAAGAAAAACTCTATTTCAATGGAGGTTATTAAAACTGAAATGTTTTCTTTCCCTTCCACTGGACCATTTGTTATAGTTTGTCTCCGCCAGGTCACAAGCCCAGCTCCTTCTGTGCCCAGGACAGCAGGAAGCCTGACTGGAAGGTGACCTCTGACCAGAAACACCCGCTGCAGATCACCCTCAAGAAGACAACGGACTTGGCCGATCAACCTGCTACAAAAAATTCAGATAACACCCTGTACATGCCCTTGACTGGAATCTAACCTGGGACCTTTCAGTCTGCATGCCGACGCTCTATCCACTGAGCCAAACCGGTTTCGGCCTGCGGAATTCTTTCTTACACTAATCTTTCTTTCTTATCTTCTCTTAAAGGCAAAATGCTCTGGTATTTCTGGATAATCATTGTTTTTATCTTTCTAGTAGTTCTCATTTTGTCTTTTTATGAGTGCCGCTGGAACCCGAGGAGAACTCTTCTGCCCTTGCTGGAATACGGAAGCACCATAAAATTACTGCTTCCTACACAGAAAAGGAACAAGATGAAGCTAAGGCTAACTCTTTTGCTGTTACTGAACTTTCTTAATCTCGACCATTCTCAGGTTTACACTCTGCCTCTTGAGAGCTTCCTAAGTCCCCACTATCTCTACCAAATGCTTAACCTCACCCTCTCCTTATAACACTTGGCATTTCAACAGGAGTTATCTGAGACCTGGGCTCCATGGAACGGGAGGCAGGGTATCTGGAAATGGCCCCTTCCATTGACAGGACCACTGTTAATGCTACTCATAGCCATAACCCTAGGACCATGTCTTCTAAATATGTTAACTCGCTTTATCTCATCCTGTCTAGATGCCATTAAACTTTAAATGGTCCTACAAGCCAGAAGAATTCCCTACAAACCTCTCCAAGAGGAAGAAACAGGATGGTAAGCCCTTGGACGTCGTCATTTGTCAGCAGGACGCAGTAAAAGATCGATCGACACCTCTGTTCACCTTAACATCCCGTAGTTATTGTACCACAAGGCTAAAAAGCTTGTGGGACAAGGGGGGGGAGGGGGAATGTGAAGGCTAACCCCTATTTTGCAAAACAACTGTTTGGAGTTCTCTGCTATTCTTTAGACGGCCTCTTATTCTAAAAAAATAACTTTGCTTTCTAGCCTGCTTTAGCCTGCTTGAATAATGAGGGAGATAAACTTAGCTGTCTGACCCTGTAGGCCAGAGACTAGATACGCCCAATGCCATGCCAGGTGCATTTTTTCAATTGGATAGTACTGTGTAGTTTTCAAGGCCACCAGCAAGATAACCACTAAGCGCACATAGGACTGGCTCTTTTCATAAAAAGGGAAGTTCTGCTTGTAGCTCTGCTTAGAATTTGAATTCATTTTCTCTAAGCCCACCTCGGTGAATAAAGTGTAACTCCAAACCCTCTGAGTGTTGCTTGGTTCTTCTCCCGTTTTTCTGTAACATAACAAGTCACCTCATTAACATAAAATACATTTTTATGGGCTCTCAGCTTTCAGGAAAGTCCAAGGATCTTAGGTCTGTGCCACAAACTGGGACAAATACCAAATACATATGATAAATTTCCTATTATAAATTACAACATCACAGATAGCATCAAAGCAATCAGCAGAAAAATCAAACCTTTGTGCTTCTTCTTACATTTATCTTGGGGTGTAGTACTGGCTTTGCTTTGATTGCCATATGGGAGTTGGATACCATTTTCTTTTCTATTGATTGGGTTCTGAGTCCTCCACACACCA
>NW_006281915.1:229576-235041 GCF_000327345.1 Myotis davidii | reverse complement strand
GACTGGTTTGGCTCAGTGGATAGATTATCGGCCTGCGGACTGAAGGGTCCCGTGTTCGATTCCAGTCAAGGGCATGTACCTGGGTTGCGGGCACATCCCCAGGGGGAGATGTGCAGGAGGCAGCTGATCGATGTTTCTCTCATCAATGTTTCTGGCTATCTCTCTCCCTTCCTCTGTGTAGAAAATCAATAAAATATATTAAAAAAAAAGTCTCAAATGCCACTACTGCAGAAACTTTCATTCAATCTTGTCTCCAAATTATTAATCACATAATTCCCTGTGTTCCTAATAATATATGTGTGTGTGTGTGTGTGTGTGTGTGTGTGTGTGCGCGCGCGCATATGTGTGTATATTAATGTTTTGAATCCTGAGAAAGAAGATACCCGCTAAAAAGAGCCGCTAGTGGCTAACTGGGCTCAAATTAAAAACAGATATAAAAACAGCTTAGCAGCCATTTTTACACGGGAACCTCTCATGTAAACTGCACTTCAGGGAAAAACCTGCACTGAATTACCTGCCTCTGCCCTGAACTGCCTGCCTGTATGGTGTTTCTGCCATCTCAGCCAGCCCTTATAAAGGAATTCCTGAAGTCCTATTTCAACCAACAAAACTAAGGCTTTTCCCATCTAATCAGAGCTGTGCAGCTATATCCCCACCTCCTTCTTCACCAATGAATCCAAATGGCTCAGACCAATAAGGACAATGTCTTTTGGAACAATCAAATGGTGAGGATTTGGAGTCCTCATTTGCATGAGGACAGGCCAATCAGGGACCAGGGGCAGGGACTTCAGTCTATATAAATGCGCTTTCCTCTGTCCCTGAGAGCACACTTTCCGTTTCCACCAAAAAGTGTGTTTCCCTGGCTGGAGCTGAAACTCGGAAGATGTCTCACTGGAGCGGAGTGGGATAGACTAGCACAGGCAGAGCAGACTGGCACAGAACAAAGCAGATGAGTGAGGAGAAGAGCAGACTATTTAGCTCGAGAGGGTCTGACCCAAGGGCCATCTCACACCCCTGCTGTATCACCATGAGCTGTTTTGCATTAAATAGAGTTTCCTTCTTACTGCGCCCCAAATTGGAGATTCTCATTGAATTGGTACCAACAACCATTGGTTGACAATGCAGATGTGATGTCAAGATTCACTTACCGAGCTCTCTTGTGGTGATGTTGGGCATTGACTTCTAAGTACTGCAGCAACCCCATTCTCATGCCCTCTGATTACTGGCTGGGTTCAGCAAAGGGAGGTACCAGCAAGAGACTGGATGTTCAGGGAAGGGAGTGGTTGGGGGACTCACTTTCCTTGCTGTGTCCCAAAATCCATGGTTTTCTTGCAATAGCTCACTCCTATAGGTATGGCTCTTCCTAGTCTCACTACATGCCCTTCCTTGCCCCTTTAGCCTAGATGGTAAGGAGAAGGGTGTTAGGGGGTGTTTCTCCATTTTTTTTTTTTTACTGGTTTTTCTTTACTTTTTGCCCACACCTCTCTAAGTGATCCTTCATTGAACTCTCCTCAATGACCTATTTTGAGTGTACCATCTGTATTCTGCCAGGATACACCAGGTAAATGTGTATTAGTCTGCTCTTTTGCTTCCTTCCCCTTGCTTCCATGATTACCCCAGAGAGAAGGGATCTGTGTCCAACTCATCTTTATAATCTTAACATAATGCCAGGCATATAAAGGGCTTTCAATACATGTTGGCTGAGTTAAGTAATGTCTCGTTCAGCTAGTCCTGATTCCAGCCCATCTTAGTGTGTATGAAAAGGACCCAGTATATTTTTCTAAAGATGAGTGGGGAGGGAAAGTAGGGTAGGTTAGGAATGAGATGCCCAGGATAAAGGGGAACTAATATAGATTTTTTTTTTTTAACCAGACAGCAGGGTTTTTTGAGATGCATGCCCAGTGCCTGAGGCCCAGCTCTCTCTAACTTCCCTCTGGCTTCTCCCAGACCTTCACATTTTGGGCAGTCAATGTCCTGCCCTCACTCTCAACTAACAGTAAGGCACTGATTTCGTAGAGCAAAAAACCAACCAACCAACCAACCAAACAAACAAAAAAACCCAACCCACAGAAACAACAAAAACATACACTACAAAATAAAACAAAAACAAACTTTTAGGACAAGAAAGGGCTCCTGGTGGTCCAAGTTTCGCCCACCTGATTCTCTGTGGGACCACGCCTCCAGAGGTGGGTGGCAGTGCTGAGAGAGGAGGAAGAGTTCAGTTCTCCATGTCCCAGAGGGCTGGCACCTGCTCCTGACGAAGCAAGGAATACTATTAAGTAAAAATAATTAATACAAAGTGGCTCATACAAAAAGCTGTGGAGGGCGGAAGAGATGCCCCTGTGAGAGACTGAGATGACTGAAAAGGCAGGAATGGGGAAAGATAAGCACTTCTCCTAGTTTCTAACACAGAGCCCTCCAGCTGCCCAAGGACTGGAAGAGGGCTCCAGCAGGCAGGGGAGGGGCACAGCAGGGCCAAGTGACCCTCAGGGGACCAGACAGGTGAACTGCAGGGTCTGCCCTGCCAGCTGTGTCCCACACAGCACCATCTGCTTGGGCTGCAGAACTCAATGGGTAGCCCAGAGCAGCTCCTTTGACAGTGAGCACAGTAGCCCGCAAAGCCTGGCCCAGCACTGTACCTGCAGCCCTGACCTATGCTTGAGGAGGGGCGGAGGCTGTCAGCTGGCCCAGGGTGCTCCCAATGAACAGCAAGTGCTGAGCAACCGCCTTCATCTGCTTGCCAAGCGGCATGAAGAGGCCTGGGGGCTGGTTGGCCCCGGTGCTGAACATCAGGGCCACCACAGCTGCCTACAGTGTCGAGTGGTGGCTCTGGCACTGCCAAACATAGAAGTGCAGGAGCTGTTGATATCCATGGGGCTGAAGCACCGGGTCCCCTGAGGACAGGACCTCCTGCTGCTCCTGTGGCCCCAACTTCCTCAGTTTAGGATCCACTGGGAAGGCCTCGTGCAGGGTCCTAGAGCCCTGCGAATGCTGATTTGTAAAACATATGCTAGAGACACTCTACAGACTCTATCTCATTGAATCCTCACAATCATATCATGAAGTGGTTGTGGCTATGCCCACTGTACAGATGCCACTGACTGAGCTTACTCCACTGAGAAATGATAGAGCCCAGGATTTAGACTCAGAATTTGTCTGAGAGCAACATCTGTCCCAAAATGTTGACATAAATCCGGGGCAGCTGTTGTTTGTTGCCTCAAGACTGCAACCGAAGGCAGAAGCAGTTTTCACAGAAATGAAAATGAAAGATCTAGGCGCTAGCTTGTTGGGTGGGGCCAGCCGGCAGTGGGGACAGATGGAAGCTGAGGATGGCTGCGCCCAGCCCCCGCCCTGCTGGCCTGAGAGTCCTCGGTTTTTTTTCTAAGTTGCAGGAGGACTTTCAGAGCCTGAAGAGATCGGGAGGCCAGAGCCTGAGGTCAGCCAGGAGCCCGGCAGCCCGCCTCGCTCCCGGCGCTCTTCTGCCGCGAGGATGGTGAGGGGCGCCCCGGAGGGCGGGGTGAGGAGGGGGCGACAGGGACGACCCTCCTGGCGCTCGGCACTGGCATAGGCACATGCGCGACACTTTGTAGCCCAGAGACCCCACGGACCTCAGAACCCTCTTTTCTGGGGACTTTCCACCCTGACTTGTTCCGAGAGGGAGTGAGGGGCATCTTTCCCCCTAAACTTTAAAAAATACTCCTTATAAGTTAGGAATATTGGTCCTTTATCTCTGATATAAATTATGAATATTTCCTTCCAGTTTGTCATTTGTCTTTTGAGCTTGCTAATGGTGGCCTTTTTCCCCACGCAAATTTTTATTCTTATGTAGTAAAATGTACCAACCTTTTTGTTTTACTGCATGTGGACTTTAGTCATATTTTAAAAGTTTCCCCCCTACACCCAGGTTATTATCACCCATGCCTTTTTATATTTTTTATATTTAGATCTCTGGTAAATTTGGAATTTATTCCTGTATATGGTTTGAGGAATGGATCTAATTTAATATTTTTTTCTGAATGGGTATCCTATTGTCCCAAAAACCAATTCTGTGAATCCATTTAAATCACTTCCTGTAGATCTTCCACTTTGTTTCATTAGTTCACTTTATTAAAAAGATTATCATTGACTCAGTACTTGAGATACCACTATTTCATTTACTACATTTTTAAAGAATGTCATTTGGCTGTTTCTGAACTTCGGTTCCACTGACCTGTTTATTCATCTGTTGCAGAGAATTTGTTATATATTTTAATGTCAGGGCTAGTCCCCTTACTGAGCTCTTCCTCCTTAGTGTTTTCTTAGCTATTCTTGTGTGTTTATCTTTTTTATGAACTTTAGGATTGACTTATAACTTATGATCAGTGTCAAAATTGGGATTGCATTAAATTTATAAATTAAATTACAGACAGCTGACATCTTGAGATGGTGTGGAGTTGTTCTAACCAAGAGCAAGGGTTGCCATTTCATTTGCTCAAGTCTACTCATTCCGTTTTTGGAAATTTAGAAATTTACTGCCCTGGCTGAGGAGAGGGTCTTGTGCTCCATTATATTAATGTATCAACCTGCATTTCTTAAGTACCTCCTATGTTGTAGATATCTTTTTATTTTTATTGTTTTAGTGTTTTATGTGATTCCATTTAAATCATTATCTGTACATCTTGTTTCATTATTTGAAAATTTTTTACCTTGGTACAATTAATTAAACAGATATAGCATTTCATTCTAAAACTTTTGGGGTGTCTACAGTTACCATTTTTAACCTATCAAGGATTCATATTATTGTGTTTGGTTGTTTATTGTGAAGTATGAATTGATACTTAATTTTCTTCATAATGAAAACTAACTTCCCAATAATATTTATTAAATTATGATTCATTTCTCCACATTCTTATTCCTCTTAATACTTCATAATTATACTTTTTGATAAGTTAAATCTTATTTCTGGAATTTTTATTATACTCTTTCATATTATCTATTCTTTCTTTATTAATTAAATCTTTATTGTTCAGATTATTACATTGGTTCCTCTTTTTTCCCACCATAACTCCCCTTCTCCCAGTTCCCACCTCACCCTCCGCCCTCACTTCCCACCCACTGTCCTCATCTATAGGTGCACGATTATTGTCCAATCTCTTCCTGAACCCCCCACATCCCTTTCCCCCCAAGAATAGTCAGTCCATTCCCTTTCTATGTCCCTGATTCTATTACAATCACCAGTTCATACTGTTCATCAGATTATTTATTCACTTGATTTTTAGATTCACTTGTTGATAGATGTGTATTTGTTGTTACTTTGTTGTTCATAATTTTTATCTTTACCTTTTTCTTCTTCTTTCTCTTCCTAAAGAATACCTTTCAGCATTTCATGCATAGTTTCTGTTGAGAAATCAGCTGACAGTCATATGGGTATTCCCTTGTAGGTAACTATTTTTCTCTTGCTGCTTTGAAGAATCTCTCTTTGTCTT
>NW_006281915.1:225367-228554 GCF_000327345.1 Myotis davidii | reverse complement strand
CTTCTGTCCTCTAGGGAGGTGCTAATCTAGCCTATGCCTGAGGCTATCGGGCAAAAGCCTCTGTGCCGGGCTTGGGCGGGGCGGGTCACACGGGATCAACAGGGCGGGCCGGAGAGGGAGAGCAGTTATGGCCGCTCTCAGTCCTGTCCCGGGGGCTCTGCCTCTCTGAGTCCCAGCAACCGCTGCAAACCGCTCGGAGAGAAAGCTGCCCTCGAGTTCTGACCAAAGCCAGACAGTCCCGCTTCTCCCGTATGAGTCTGGGTCCCTAGAGACTCGCCCAGAACTGGAGCTCAGTGCCTGAGCCTCCCTTCCGATTGAAACAGACAACTGTGCCCTCAGCCACCAGCCCACTCCGCACACCTCTGCACCTTTGTATTTTCCGCACTGTGCCTCCTCTGAGTCTCGGTATGCTTTTCTCTTTCCTTCTAGTTGTAGAATTTCCACTCAGCCAGCCTTCCTGTGGTTCTGGATGATGTCCGTTCTGTATTTTAGTTGTATTTTTGAAGTGGTTGTTCGAGGCAGCAAACTCCGGTGTTTACCTATACCGCCATCTTGGTTTCTCCCCCATATTATCTATTCTTAATTTAGAACTATTTAGTTTTGTACTTATTGTTTAAAAATGCATTTTAAAAAGACTATTTTTTAGAGCAGTTTTAGACTCACAGCAAAATTGACCAGAGGGCATAGAGAGTTCCCATATACTAACTTTATTTATTTATTATTTTAAAAAATGTATTTTCATTTATTTTGAGAGAAAGAGAGAGAAACACCAATGAGAGAGAAACATCATCAACTGGTTGCCTCTGCACACCCACTAGTGGGGATTGAGCCTGAAACCTGGGCATGTGCCCTCATCTGGAATGGAACCAGTGACCTCTTGGTTCATGGGTCGATGTTGACCATTGAGCCACACTGGCTGAGCAAACTTTAAAAAAAATTTTTTTTTAAATTTATTTCAGAGAGGAAGGGAAAGGGCGAGAGAGATAGAAACATCAATGATGACAGAAAATCATTGATTGGCTCCCTCCTACATACCCTACACTAGGGATTGAGTCTGCAACTTGGGCATGTGCCCTGACGGGAATCAAACTGTGACCTCATGGTTCATAGGTTGATGCTCAATCGCTGAGCCATGCTGTCCAGTCAGGCCCACCTTTATTTCTCAGAACAGTTTTAAGTTCACAGTAAAATTGGCCTCAATGAAAAATGGAAGTCCCTGTTCTCCCTATAATGTCTATAAATGTCTGTTCATACTCAATCTTCCTAGTGAATAGGCAGTGTTGGTTTTTTCAACATTAAAAAAATATTTTTATTTATTTTAGAAAGGAAGGGAGAGGGAGAGAAACGTTAATGATGAGAATCACTGATCAGCTGCCTCTTACACACCCTCCTATGGGGATAGAACCTGCAACTCAGGAATCAAACTGTAACCTCCTGGTTGATAGGTTAAAGCTCAACCACTGAACCACACCAACTGGGCAATACCAACTTTTAAAAAAAATCTTTATTGTTCAGATTATTACAGATGTTCCTCTTTCCCCTCCATAGCTCCCCTCTACCTGGTTCCCATTCCACCCCAGGCCCTCGCCCCCTCACTGTCCTTGTCCATAGGTGTAAGATCTTTGTCCAATCTCTTCCTGCACCCCCCACACCCCGTTCTCAGCTGCCTGGCTGCCAGCCGCCATCTTGGCTGTCAGTTAATTTGCATATCTCGCTGATTAGCCAATGGGAAGGGTAGCGGTCATATGCCAATTACCATGTTTCTCTTTTATTAGATAGGATTATTGACTATATTCCCTGGGCTGTACTTTATATCCCTTGACGATTCTGTAATTACCAATTTGTACTTCTTAATCCCTTTTTTTTTTTCACCATCCCCCAATCTGACAACCATCAAAATGTTTTCTGTATCTGAATTTGTTTTTGTGTTGTTTGTTTATTTTGTTTTTTAGATTCCACACATAAGTGACCTCTTATGGTATTTTTCTTTCTCTGATTGACTTATTTCATTTAGCATAATACCCTCTGGGTCCAGCCATGCTATTGCAAATGATAAAATTTCTTTTTTAAATTTTTATGGCTGAGGAACATTCCATTGTATATATGTACCACAACTTTATTATTCATTCATCTATTGATGGGCATTTGGTTTGCTTCCGTAACTTGGCTATCTACATATATATAAAAGCCTAAGTGACCACTGATGGCCTGACCGTCTGACTGGTAGCTATGATGCACAATGACCACCAGACGCTCAACTTAGGAGCTACCGAGATGCGGTGACTTGGCAGCTGCAGTTCTCTGGTGTTGCACCTGGAGCCAGAGAGGAGGGAACCCGATTCCAGGGTGCATCACCCAAGAACCGCCCTCTCACAATCCAGGACCCCTTGGGGAATGTCGGAGAGCTGGTTTTGGCCCTAGCCCAGCAGGCCAGGCTGAGGGCCCCCACCGGTGCATGAATCCATGCATCGGGCCTCTAGTTATAAATAATGCTGCAATGAACATAGGGGTGCATTTTTTTTTAATTAGTGTTTTGGATTTCTTCAAATATGTACCCAGAAGGGAAATCACTGGTTCACAAGGCAGTTTCATTTTTTAGCTTTTTGAGGACCCTCCACACTGTTTTCCATAGTGGCTGCACCAATCTGCATTTCCACCAGCAGTGTACTGGGGTTCCCTTTTTTCCACATCCTCACCAACACTTGTTTGTTGATTTATTGATGATAGCCATTCTGACAGGTGTGAGGTGATATCTCATTGTAGTTTTAACTTGCATTTCTCTGATTATTAGTGACCTTGAGCATCTTTTCTCATTCTTTCTTAAATTAATTTGAGAGAGGCTTGCTGGGGTCCAGCCCCAGCAGGTCCAGGGGTTCCCATAGGTGTGGACGGAATCAGCGAAGAAGGAATGACACGGAGACCGCATTCAGTTGATCAGCAGCCTAGCCAGGATCTCTAGCCAAGTTCTGGTCAGGATCTCCAGCGAAGTTCTGGTTAGGATCTCCAGCCAGGTTCTCTCTTCTAAGTTCCATGTAAGTTCTGTCTCCTAAGTTCTGTCTCTCGAATCTTCATCTGAGTTCTCTGTGTAGGTTCTGACTTCTGTCTGTAGGTTCTATCTTCTCTAAGTTCTAGGATCTGAGTTCTGTGTCTTGGCTCTGTCTCTCTGTCTGCCTCTCTAGGTTCTGTC
>NW_006281915.1:218379-225324 GCF_000327345.1 Myotis davidii | reverse complement strand
CTTATCATCTCATTTATTCCAACCCTAACTTCAGGGGGAAATCCCTACCTGGGGAAACAACCTTTCTCAGAGAGGTGACCTTGGTTAAAACACATAGCACCAAGAAGGTGAGCAAACATATTAAGAACAGTATGCCATATACGCCAGGTCCCTTGAAACATATGCTGTGCAGATGTTTCTTCCCTGCAGTGACTGTGTCAAGCAGCAAGGATGGACCGGCTCCCGGCAGAGGCTTTTACTTCCATCATTCCACCCAAACTGCTCTTGTCGAGGTCACCAATGGCCACCAGGTTGCTAAAACTCAATAGCCATTTTTCAGTCCTCATTTTACTTGATCTCTTAGCAGTATTTCACTTAACCACTCTCTCCTAGATCAGGGGTGGGCAAACTTTTTGACTCGAGGGCCACAATGGGCTCTTAAACTGGACCGGAGGGCCGGAACAAAAGCATGGATGGAGTGTTTGTGTGAACTAATATAAATTCAAAGTAAACATCATTACATAAAAGGGTACAGTCTTTTTTTTTTTAGTTTTATTCATTTCAACATGAACTATGGCCCGCGGACTGTAGTTTGCCCACAGCTGTTCTAGATGCGCTTTCTTTATTTGTTGTTAGGACATCACACCTTGGTTGTTATTTTTACCTCAATAGCTGCTCATTCTCTTTATTTATTCATTCATCTTCATTTTCTTAGTTCTTAATATAGGATTCAGTGCTCTTCTCCCCTTTGTCTATACATAATTTTATTGAGGCCTAATGGCTGTAAATACTACCTATGTACCCATGACTCCCAATTTATATCTTGTCAAGATTCATGAGCTCCAATGTCCACATTCACTTCAGAGTTAATGTGTTCACTTGGTTGTCTAAAAGCATATGATGTAACTGTTACATGCCCAAAACAAAACTCCCAACCTTGTCACCCCACCCTACCAACCTGCATTATCCACAGGCTTTCCCATTTCAGTTGAGAGCAACTTCATTCTCCTAGTTGCTAAGGCCAACACATGGGAGTCAAGTTGACTCCTTTCTTTCTCTCATAGCCCATAGCCAGTCTGTAATGAAATCCTTTTCACTCCACCTTCATGATGTATTCAGAATCTGATCACTTCTCAAAGAGCACATTAAGAATTTGGAAAAATTGAATGAACCATTTTAAAGGCAGTAACAATCTCCTAAAGTACTTATGCCATAAAGTAGTTTGTATTTTGGATAATATGACCACATAAATACCATTTAAAATTATTTTATTTTATTTTTAAATATATTTTTATTGATTTCAGAGAGTAAGGGAGAGGGAGAAAGAGGTACAAACATCATGATGAAAGAGAATCATTGATCAACTGCCTCCTGCATGCCCCACACTGGGGATCAAGCCCGCAACCCGGGCAAGTGCACTAACCGGGAATTGAAACCTGACGTCATGGTTCATCGGTCGATACTCAACCACTGAGCCACATCAGCTGTATTAAATACCATTTTTAATGCTCATATGCATTTTATTTTCTATTATATTATATAGTTAAATATATTTTAAACAAACTTTTGTTAAGACCCTTAAAATTTATATCACTGGCATAGTGGTTAGAGGTTGGCTTCCAGCAATGACTTTGACACAAAGGGTTAGGAGTTTTAACCTTATTCCCCACTGTCTCCACCAGCCTGCCTCTTCAAGCCATCCTAAATAAGCATACAATCTATATTATTTTTCTACTGCTGCATACAAAATTACCCCCAAACTAGTGGTTTTACATAACATAAATTTGTTATCTCACACTTTCTGTGGGCCAGAATTTGGGAACAGCTTCACTGAGTGACTCTGGCTCAGGAACTTTCATGAAATTGTTAGGACAGTTCTAATGATTTTTAAACTTTTTAAAAGTTTTCAATTATAGTTGACATTCAATATTGTTTATACTGGGGGACAGAGCAACAAGATACTTTGGTCCTGGGGATAGCATTTCCAGCTTTATTTTATTATATTTCTGACTGATGCACAGAAGGTCTCATGAACATACAGTTTAATGGGACCAATGGCTACAACACAGGTATATCTGCTTCTAGGCATTGCTTCCACGCTCCCTGCCACTTGCTCCTTCCCAGTCTCCAAACTGATCCCATAACCCCAGGGTGCCCTAATGCTGCTTCCCTGGGGCAGGGAGGGGAACAGTAACGGAGGAAAGCTAGGCCGATGAGATTACAGCCTGCAGTGAGGCAAGGATCATATCCTTCAGGATGTGTTTCTTGCAAGAAGCAGCATACATTTAGGCATCAGAATGCAAAACAACCCCTGTGTCCCTGCTGCCTCTGATTTGTAATTGCTCCGAACTTCTCAGCACCCGCTCGTTTCCCTGCCTCCAGCCTCGCCACAATCCAGTCCCACCCCTCCCTCAATGGCATTTAAAAAAAATTCAATTACAATTTACATTCAGTGTCATTTTATATTAGTTTCAGGTGTACAGCATAATGGTTAGACACTTATGTAATCTACGAAGTGATTCCCCTGATAAGTCTAGAACCCACCTGCCATCATACACAGTTATTACAATAGTTCTAATTATTATTTTTTTAAATTTAGCATTATGGCCCAATGCTCAGTGGTTGGAGTGTTGTCCCATGTACCAAAGGATCTCAGGTTGGATTCCTAGTAAGGACACATACCCAGGTTTTGGGTTCCTTTGGGAGGCAACAGGTCAATGTTTCTTTCTCTCTCCCTCTCCCTTTCTGTCTCTCTCTCAAGAACATATTGGGTGAGGATGAAAAACATTTGGATTATATTAAGCCCAAATATATTTTTGTATAGTTCTATCTATTTGTCCTTGTTCTTCCTTTTAGAGTTGTAGAAATAAATCCTTTTTAAGATAGTCCTTCAATTGTTTAAGGACAACTGTTACGTCCTCTTCCCTGCAATCCATCCCTCTTCACCACATTTTACTTCTCTACTTCTGCAAGTTAAATATATTTATTTCTTTTTATATATCCAGATGTGATTAGAGTCCTTTTAAGCAGCACTAGTTTCCCTCTTTTGAACAGTTAGTTTTCATAATCCCTTTGCAAAGTGTGACACCTTGCAATAAGCACCATACCGCTGTTTTTACCAGTGGAAAGTAGAAGGGGGTTTTCACCACCCACATTTCTGCTCCTATGTTTCTCATATTATGGTCTCATGCCTCATCATTACCTTTTTTTAAAAAATGAAAAAAAAGAATGGACTTTATTTTTAGAGCAATTACAGAAAATAATTGAGCAGAAGGTAAGGAGAATTACCCTGGCCCCAGTTTTCCCTAATACTAACATCTTGCATTATTGTAGTATATCTGTTACAATTGATGATACAGTATTGATAAATTATTATTAACTGAAGTCCATTACATTAGAGTTCACTCCATGTTATATGGTTATGTTGATGTAAAAACATTCAAACCTATAAAGAATTTTTGTGAGTTTATTTGAGCCAAACTGTTGACAAGTGCCAGGAAGCAGAATCTCAATGGATTGGGATAATGCTCCTGAGAATGGTGGTTTTTCACCTTGTTTTCTACCTTACACCAAATGAGGAGATGTAAGTGGGTTACATGAAATCCATTGGTGATAGATTAGGGAGGTGGGAGAAAGCAAAGCAGGGAAACCTCTGGGATTGGATAAAAAGTAAAATGATAGATACATTACTTAGGTGGGTGCAGGATAGTTATCAGTCAACAATTATCATGATGACAATGAAGGAATTTATGGTCTCAATCCTGGCACATTTGGTTGTGACCCGAGGGGGTCTGGAAAAAAGGAAGTTACAAATTACCCTGACATTTCAAGGATATGTTATCGTAGATGCAGAAAGACAGATAGGCTCAGTTAAGTAAAGGTTGACCTTGTCAGGGAAGATACCGGCCTAGGAGGTGACTACCCACCATAACTGCTTTTAGTTAAAGTTAAATTTCACACCATCCTTTGGCCTTCCCTGAGCTTGTCAGGTTAGAATATGTGGCCCCTTTTGTCCACAGTTCTATGGATTTTAACTAATGCATAATATTATGTGTCTACAATTACAGTTTCATGCAGAATAATTTCAGAGCCTTAAATATCCCCTGTGCTCCACCTATTCCTTCCTTCCTCCTTCCTCCAAACCCCTGGCAGCCACTGATATTTGTGTACTCTCTATGTAATGTTTCCATAGTTTTGCCTTTTTCAGAATGTCATATAGTTGGAATCATGCAAAATGAAGCCTTTCAGAGTGGTGCTTTTACTTTAGCAACAGGCATTTGCATTCCTCCCTGTCTTTTTGTAGCTTGATAGCTCATTTCTTTTTCTCTCTGAATAATATTCTATTTTACAGAAGTACCACCATTTATTAGACATTCACTTATTGAAAGACATCTTGGTTGCTTCCAAGTTATGGCTATCTACACTAATAAAAGAGAAACATGCAAATTGGTGTAACTCCGCTATGCCCACCAGCACATCAGGATGCTTATGCAAATTAACCCAACAAAGATGGTGGTTAATTTGCATACACAAGCATGCAGTGAAGACTGAAGGCTCCGGCTGGAGTGAAGACTGAAGATTGAAGACTGAAGAGGCTTGGTTTCTCAGCTGCGGCCGCAGTGGAGAAGCCAAGCCTCGCTGCGGTCAGACCAAAGGCCTGGGTTCTGGATGCTGCAGGAAAACTGGTGCCGGCAGCCAGGGTAAGGAAGGCCTATTGCGCAAATCTTCATGCAATGGGTTTCTAGTTATGAATAAAGCTCTATTGCTGCTATCAGCATTTATGTGTAAGTTTTGTGTGGATATAATTTTTCAACTGATTTGGGTAAATATCAAGGAGAGCAAATGCTGGACCATATGGCAAAAGTGTATTTAGTTTTATAAGAATCTGCCAGACTGTCTTCCAAGGTGACCGCATCATTTTGCATTCCCACCAGCAATGAATGGGGGTTCTTTTTGCTTTGCATCCCTGCCAGCATTTGGTGACCTTCCCCTCATCAATCACAGTTACATCACTTTTAGTTTATACTGAGTTTGCTGTGAACCAAAATCCCTTAGATGTTTTTACATGACTTCATGGCTAAGTCACATTCTCTTTCTTCTAAACTCATGCAGTTCATCTTCAGACTTCCCTAAGTGCTCTTCTTTCCCATTGGTGCCTCTCCCAGATGCCCTGGGGTCTCTTATTTATTAGGTGCACTTATAACTGCTGTATGTCTTGCTGTGAAGGATTTTGTGAGACTGAAGTTCAGAAAACTTGAGGTATCTGGGAGTTTACATTCACCTCCCAACCAGGAGGACCAGGTGACAAAAACTGACTGGTATGGAGGTATAAGAACCCAGCTCCCTTGTCTCAACTGTGATACAATTTATATTCTCCATAGCTCCTTGAAGGATCACACAGAAGCCAGGCTTAACCTAAACCACATTATCTATCTTCTCTCACTTCTTACAGGTTTCCCCCGAGGACACAATTTTAATAAATCACTTGCATATGAATTCCCATCCTAGGCTCTACTTCTAGAGAATCTGACCTTGTTTTATGACTTCTTTTGATTATAGCACACAATTGTTTTCAATATTTTTGACTATTATAACTATTCATTTAAAATGGCATTGGCTTAACTTCTAATAGGTTATTTTGAATTGTTCATGCATTATTGTTTGTGTCTATTGAATCTCTAAGGGCAGATTTTTTTTTTTTACTTAAAAAAAATTTTAGGGCCAGATTTTTTTTTCAGAAAAAAAAATCACCTCTCCCATATTATATTGAATGTCAATGGGAAAATCTGATTAATTTTATAAAACTTCACTACAAAGTAACCAAGAATGGAATAGATTTATTTCATTAGGTGAGGATTAACTCCACTTCATTCCTGCATGCCACGTCTTTCATTGAGCTGTTTGACAGTGGTACTATTTTAGAGAGTAGACATACTGTATTTTAGAGTCTCATTAGTATCAGAATTTCTTCTTGTGCCAAAGATTTTGTCTGAATGATAGCTACCTTTTATTTTTTAGTAGTGGACAACTACTTGATCAAAAAGCTTTTCTTCAATGAAAGGCCCATGTCTGCGTTTCCCTGTTATGTGTCTTAGGACACAGCCTTACATGGAAGGGAAGAACTATTTAGAAAGTTGCCAGCACCATTCCTGGTAGCTCTGGATCCTTTCATAAGGATGAATCTTGCAGAGAAAGTATCCCCTGATTGGAATGATAATTATAAAAGGGGAAAGGGCCACTGTGAGGTAACATGGCCCCAAGTCAGCTGTATAGGACTGGAGGTAACACTCAGGTCTGTGGCCGCCTAATTCACTCAAGGAAGAACAAAGGTCAATGTCATCAAGACCTGGAATGGAAATGTTTCTAAAAAATTTTCTCATATTATGTCTAAATATCAAGTTACCAAAATGAATGTGAAGCCAATGGTATGGGAGGACATAAAAAAACAGCATAGAGGATGATAGGATTTTGATTGATATGTCCAGGAAATGGTCATAATAATAGGTTGTTTGGAGGATGTGAAAAGAATTATAACACAACTAAAGATACCAGCCAAAACATTGTGACAGAGAATGTGACTGGTTCTGCTGAAAGGTTTTCTAGTCTTCACATCAGTGCCTGTGAAAGAGTTCATACCCGGGGAGGAAGAAGATGGCGGCGATATAGGCAGACGCGTCCCAGGTCGTGTCCCGGAGCAAATGGAGTGAGCAGCTGAAACTAATAGCACCCACCCCGAGTTGGCGAAAGGGCTCAGCTGGTGAGACGGTTTGCAGCCGGGAAGAGCAGAACTCCCCTGGAAAGGTAAAAGGAACCCAGGGATTTGGGCAGGAAAGTTTGCCGGACCTCTGAGCCCAGACGGTCGGAGGGAGACCGCGTGGCAGACAGCCGCGTCCCTTGGGACAGGCACAGCCCCTGACTGGGGAAAGGCGATCCTCGGGATTCCTGGTGCCGGGGGATTTGAGCGCT
>NW_006281915.1:209255-210850 GCF_000327345.1 Myotis davidii | reverse complement strand
AAAAAAAAAAAAAAAGAGTTCATACCCAAGGAATTCTGAGTGTGGGAGATCATTGCTCATGCTTTCACCAGACATACCAGATTGCATGAAGGAGAATACAAGTAGAATGGCATTCTGGAGAAAGTGAAAAGGATGGTTCAAGAAGCCCATTCCCAGTACTTCTGGAGTTTTCTGTTTGTTTCACAATGTAGAGTGTGAATAATTCTCTAAGACTATTATAAGCAAAGAAAATTCATATCCTTTTTGAGCTAGATCAGACATGGAAAATACATTTCATTTCATGCATTATTGCTGATCAAATGATAGTTGTTGCCTGAGCTCCATGTTGAGAAAGATTTTGAGACTGTATCTGGGTTGATTGAAAAAGAGTGCTATTACCAATGAATAATGTCTGTCACTGTGTGTGTGTGTGTGTGTGACATGTGGCATGTTTTTACTATTGAGCTCCTCTTTTGTGAAGAGCAGATTTAAGTATTGTGTTTTTCTTTCATTAGCTAGTAGTTTGACTTTGAGCAAGTGGCTTCATGTCTTTGCACACTGGTTTCCTTTAAGAAGAATGAAGTTTCTGTACTGGATGATCTGTGTCGACTCTAAATCCTAAAATTATATGACTGATTACTAGTCAAACTAATGCATTATTATGGGAAACTGTAGGGTGTGTCTTACTGTGGTTCCCCCAGAAGAGGACCTGAGACAGATGCAAGTGCAAGTGATTTAAAAATATATATGTTTTTATTGATTTCAGAAAGGAAGGAAGAGGGAGAGAGATAAAAGCATCAGTGATGAGAGAGAATCATTGATTGGCTGCCTCCTGCACACACCACACTGGGGATCAAGCCTGCAACTAGGACATGTGCCCTGACTGGTAATCAAACCATTACTTCCTGGTACATAGGTCGACGCTCAACCACTGAGTCATGCTGGCTAGGCTTAAGTTCAAGTGATTTAAATAGGAAAGTAAAGAACCCTGATAGGGTGTGTTATCAAATCAGTTATCACTTATTCCCACTGGGGAAATCAGAGTGAGTCCTATCTGGGAGACAAGATTGCTTGGATAGTTTTACACTAGCTCCTGTCAATCACTGAATGAGGGCTTGAGGGTGAGGGAGGGCAGCTTAATTTAGTTCCTCTCTGCTACACTGGCAAGCAAAGCAGATGTTGGCACTACATACAGGAAGTCCTCAGGCAGGAATACAGTTCCCAATCTGACTGAGGCACCTTTAAGTAGTAAGTCAGGGGAAATGGACAGGGTCAGCTAGACTAGGATTCTTGGGGTACTAAGTAAAAGAACTCATTGGCAGTTGGGGTATTAAATTCAGTTGATACTCAAGCATCGTGATAATAAATTACTTGCTTTTGAATCTGATTATGAGTTGAGTTAGAGAAGTCTGTGAAATCTACTAGTTATTTTTTATTTGAATACCTATGAGGAAAGTCTTTTTTTTTTATTGCTCACAGTATTACAAAGGGTATTACATATGTGTCCCTTTTTTCCCCCCGCCCTTGACAATCCCCTGTCCTCCCCTACCCCCCAATGTCTTATGTCCATTGGTTATGCTTATATGCATGCATACAAGTCCTTTGGTTGATCTCTT
>NW_006281915.1:206569-208503 GCF_000327345.1 Myotis davidii | reverse complement strand
TGCCTTTGGATTCTTCTAGAATTTTTATGGTTTCCTGTCATACATTTAAGTCCTTTATCCATTTTGAGTTTATTTTTGTGTATGGTGTAAGTTGGTGATCTAGTTTCATTTTCTTGCATATATCTGTCCAATTTTCCCAACACCATTTATTGAAGAGACTATCTCGGCTCCATTGTATGTTCTTGCCTCCTTTGTCAAGAGGAAAGTCTTTAGACACATTATCTGGTAATGTTTTTTACTGTTTTCTTCACAGTCAAAATACCATGACAACCTAAACAAAAAGGTAACCTCAACCCAAACCAAAGAAGGTCTGAAACTCGTGTTAATAAGTGGAAATGTTTCATGTTTTCAGGTAAGTGGTTCTATTTAGTAAATCTATAAAGGAACAATGGGGTCTAATGAACTGGTTCTGTGATTTAAGGTTAACGATTAAGATCGTTTAAGTTTGAGAAGTTAAACCCACCTGAGGTTCATGCAGCATTATACTTACCATTTCTGATATTCTTCTACCTGTACTCATGTGTGGAGATCCAAGTTTAACCACAAACCAGGTTGTACAAACCTACCTCTTTTATTTCTGTACTAGAGCTTCCCACTACCCGCCATGACCAGTCGTTTCCCTCTGCAGATGACAGGTGTGGGGTGCAATCGCTTAGGTGGCCTGGGCCCCCCATACCCACCACAGCATCGCGGGCCGGTGGCCTGGGCCTCCTTCTTTGGGGTGATCAATCACAGAGCCCCCATCGATAGTCCCCCAGAGTGTGGCCTGGACCTCCCTCTGTGGGGCAATCGTGGGGCGATGGTGCCCCCACCCCCGCCCCATCACATAGCACCTGCCTTGGATGGCCTGGTGCTAGTGTGTGTCATAGCATGGTCATCCGGAAGGTCATTCTGCTATTCGGCTGTTCGGTCGATTTGCATATTATGCTTTTATTACTATAGATAACTTATCTTGACCTACTCTCAGCCCAACTCTGTTTTCTTCTCCTGTTCTGTCAGCATTAATGGGGAAGACATGTGTATATCACATTATAATATTACCCTTCACAAACACACCCTGTTGCTCCTGCGTGAGCACGTTCTGTGGCACAGGAGGAATGAGGAGGGAGAAAGGTTACCAGTACAGGTACGAAATGCTCAGCCCGGCTCGTGCCTGCCCCTGTCCTCCTATTGCTTCCTTTTCCTTGGAATCATCAATTAGCAGGCCCTGTGTCCCCTTTATAGTTGACATCCATGAAACAATTCTGGCTGAAATTCAGAATCACCTGGAAAACTTAAAAAAATATCAATGCCCATGCCCCATCCTTATAGATCAAGATTTTAGTTGGTCAGGTATATGGTCTAAGTCAGTGATGGCGAACCTTTTGAGCTCAGCGTGTCAGCATTTTGAAAAACCCTAACTTAACTTTGGTGCCATGTCACATATAGAAATTTTTTGATATTTTCAACCATAGTAAAACACAGATTTATATTTTTGATATTTATATTATATATTTAAATGCCATTTAACAAAGAAAAATCAACAAAAAAATGAGTTCCCTTGTCACCTCTGACATGCGTGTCATAGGTTCGCCATCATTGGTCTAAGTGTTAGTAGTTTTGGAAAGCATTCTGGGTGATTCTAATATGTAGCTAGGGCTGAGAATTATAATTCATTTGAAGTCTTCAGAATTCTATAGCCACCAGCATTTTGACACTTGATATTTACCTTAAGATGGCACATGTTCAAGACTAGTGAGTAGAGAACATTTATCAGAAATTTAGAGACTCTTATAGATTATGAGCCACTGGATTTTTTAAAAAATTAAATCTTTATTGTTCAGATTATTACAGTTCCTCTTTTTTCCTCCCATAGCTCCCCTCCACCCGGTTCCCACCCCACCCTCCGCCCTTACCTCCCCTCCCCCACTGTCCTCATCCATAGGTGTACGATT
>NW_006281915.1:196369-205339 GCF_000327345.1 Myotis davidii | reverse complement strand
CTGGGTTTCTCTGATGCAGCTGCAGTTTGTTAGGTAATTTTCCGGTTGCAAAGGGCCAGGCCTTTCATATGCAAAAGCCTCTGTGCACAGTTTGGGTGGGGCGGGGGTCTCAGGAGATCAACAGGGCGGAGCAAGCAGCTAGGCTGCTCCTCAGTCCTACCCTAAGAGGCTCCGCATCTCAGTGTCCCAGTAATCGCTGCAAGCACCTCTGAGAGAAAGCTTCCCTCGAGTTCCGCCTGCTGCCAGACAGTCCAGTTTTTCCCTGTATGAGTCTGTGTCCCCTCTGGAGTTCAGAGCAGTTGGGAGCTTGAGACTCCCTCCCGATTGAAAAGGACAACTGTGTCCTCAGTTTCCAGCCCTTTCCACGTGGGCCTCCGTATCTCTGCAGTTTACTTCCACACCTCCTCTGAGTCTCAGTGTGCTTTTCTTTCCTTCTAGTTGTAGAATTTCCACTCAGCCAGCCTTCCTGTGGTTCTGGATGATGTCCTTTTAGTCTTTTAGTTGTATTTTGAAGTGGTTGTGGGAGGCAGCAATTTCCGGTGTTTACCTCTGCTGCCATCTTGGTTTCTCTTCTGGATTTTTTTTTTTTTTTTTACTTTTGTTGCAGCTAATGAGATGGCAGAGGTGAGGCAGGCATCTACTTTCTTCATGTTCTCTAAAATAAATAGAGTCCATAGACTCTTTTGTTACATGGGTTTAGGACTTTGTCCTCAGATCTGCAGGTTGAGAAGTTGAATCTTATCATTGTAACCAAACTTGGCCTGACAATCAAATTCAAGTGACTCATTTGTAAAATGGAATTGCAGTTATTTAATTGGCAATGAGAAAGATAATTGCCATTGCTACTGGTAAAAGTGAGCTCTTAAGATGACTATTATGAGATTGCTTGGTGAATATAATCAGACTAGAAAGAAACTAAATGACACAAAAGTACACTAAATTTCTCTGTTACTCTAGGAATTGGCATAGTGTAGTGGTTATGCAGACCAATTGTAAAGCTAATACTGGCAGGGTTCAGATACTGCCCCAATACTGATCTTGGTCTTTCCACTACACAGTTGGTCTATTGATTGTTAAATTCTTATCAAATCATGCCAGGGTACCTATTCTCACTAATGGATGAGGCTGTATAAACTTTGGAATCTTCTTAAACTCGTCTCTGAATTCCTTTCCCTATCAAGTGAGTTTTCAAGCTTCCTTGCACAGGTCTCTTGTACATACCCTTTCCTTTTCATTCCCTTGGTACTGGCCTTGCCACTGTGCCTTTAATCTCTCACCCTCCAATTTATCCTCTACATTGCTGTATGATGCATATTCTAAAAACATTGTGGTATCAGATCCTCTATAGTGCCTATAAGATAAAGTCCAGAAAAAGGTGGCTTTTCAGAGTCCTCCATCATCTGGCCCTAAATCTGTTCCCAGCCCTGTCTCTCACCATTGAGACTCTCTTTTAGTTAAATGGGCCAACTTTCTGATCTTCCTCAATTTCATGCATTTTCTTAAATAGTACCCACTTAGACTGCTTTCCTGCCTTCTTTCTACCTGTATTAGTTCTATCCATTATCCTCTTTGTAAAGACTTTACTAAACAATCTAATCTAGCTGTAACTGGTTTGGCTCAGTGGATAGAGCGTTGGCCTGCAGACTGAAAGGTCCCAGGTTCGATTCCAGTCCAAGGCATGTACCTTGATTGCGGGCACATCCCCAGTAGAAGGTGTGCAGGAGGCAGCTGATCAATGTTTCTCTCTCATCGATGTTTCTAACTCTCTATCTCTCTCCCTTCCTCTCTGTAAAAAATCAATACAGTATATTTTTAAAAAAATCTAATCTAAATACCTATTCTTTTTTGGAAATTCTATAGCAATTAATAATTGTATATTTAACACACAGGGTTTTTTTTGTTATCTTGAACTGATTTGAACATTAAGGCCATTTTACCTTTTACATGTTAGTATATTGAATCAGTAAGCAGAGAGTGAGGCTGTAAGTGGGAGTGAGACAAAAGTGGGCTGGATCTAGTTTTTTTGTTTTTGGAAGGCTCACCCACTCTTGTCCCTGCAAGGACCTTCTTGGGTCCAGAGATTAGTTTATGTTAACTAACTTCATATAAGATTGAGGTGGACCCGTGAGTGTTGATTGTTAACTTGGAGTGTGAAATAGAACTATAATGTGGCCCCAAGACATAAACACCTTTTCATTTATAATGAGGAAGAGCTCCCCAAGGGACCAGAATCCTCAAAATCCATATGATCAGTGTTGTCCTTCCAAATTTGAAAAAAAATTGGAATAAGTGAAATTAGATGAATTGAATATCTAATATCTATTGGCATCAGGCCATGACCCCATCTCATCAAAGAGATGGTCTTGGCACAGACATTGGAGAACTGAGTGCCTTAGGACAGACTGCATAGACCTAGCCGACCTTCACTCCAGTGCCCTTCCTTGGTCTAGGCCTTTAAGGCTGATCAGAAACCCCCTTTCAGATGGACCCATTCTTTCTTTATGTATACTAGTATTGATGTGTTCAAAATAATTATTCTCAGTTCCTGCCTGCCTAAAAGCAATTCTTTCTTCCTCAGTCTCTCTCAATCTTTCTGTGTGTTTCTCTTTCTGCCTCTGCCTTTCATTTTGTGTCTCTGGGTGTTTCAGTCATTTTCATAGCTCTACTCTGACTCATAACTTTTTGACTTGATGGTAGTGGGTATGTATTTCCTTAATTTTTAAATTTTGGGGCTCACCTCACTATAGTGTCTAAGCCAGCTGTTCTTAACCTGTGAATTGCGACCCCTTTGGCGGTCAAACGACCCTTTCACAGGGATGGCCTAAGACCATCCTGCATATCAGATATTTACATTATGATTCATAACAGCAGCAAAATTACAGTTATGAAGTAGCAATGAAAATAATTTTATGGTTGGGGGTCACCACATGAGGAACTGTATTTAAAGGGCCAGAAGGTTGAGAACCACTGGCTAAGTACTACCAACAAATTGTAAGCTCCCTGAGGGTAGGGCTGATAGGTCAGCATGAGATGCAAAGCATAGCTTGTGCAGTATCCCGCAATACTTAGCAGGGCAAAGGTGCTCAGCAGTTATTTATTGATTCAACCTCTAACAAATTGTTGCTGTTTTCATTAAGGCCGATGTCATTGTCAACACTGTACCCACGGATCTTCAGCTTGGAAGAGGATCGCTCTCTCAGTCTCTTTTGTGTAAAGCTGGTCCCATGCTCCAGAAAGAGTTAAATGCCACCAGACAGGAAACAGAGGAGGAAGTGGGTAGCATATTCATGACAAGTGGCTGCAATCTGAACTGCAAAGCTGTGCTCCACGTTGTGGCTCCAGACTGGGATAATGGAGCAGGGTCTTCTTGGCAGGTAGAAAAAGTCCTTAGTTCTCCATTTCATTTTATAAAATTGGTAAATCTCCTTGCATGGTATAGATCTGTGGTTCTCAACCAAAGCGAATTTATCTCAAAAGGGGGACATTTGGCTTGTTACAACTGCTACTGGTAGCTAGGGGTAGAGGCCAGGACTACTGCTAAATCCCCTACAAGGCATATGCCAGTCTCCACAACAAACAATTATCTGGCCCAGGTTGAGAAACCCTAACATGTACTTAACCCTGTCTATTTATTGAAATCTATATTACCTTTCGTGAAGAGTCCATCACAACTTTCAGTTATTTCAGAGCAATTGACCCTTAAAAGTAATAGCAATCATTGGGATTCTCCAGGAATGGTATCTGAAGATTAGATTAGCATAATAATCCTTCAGTATAACTAAGAAATGCAGTCAAAACTGTGGTGTAGAATGAAAAAGGGTCAGTGCCCTTCTTTTGATGACCTAATTCTCATCTCTATTCATAATTTAACCCCCACAACTTTTTTTTTCAGAATATAAAGTAATATGTGTACATTGCAGGAAATACACAGAAAGCACAAAAATAAAAATCATAATCCAGCCACGTAGAGATAACTAACATTTTACTGTATTACCTTCAATTCAGTTTTATGCATATATATTTGTAGTTGATATATTCTTCCATTTTTAATCCTGCCTTTTTTACATAACATAAACACTGCCCATGTTATTTAAAACTCTTCATAAACATCAATTTTAATTACAATGAGATACTCATAACCATTTCCATACTGGTGGGCCCTCTCTCCTGCATGAGTTTGAATCTCTCTGAAAGTCCTCTCCCCTCTTCTTGGTTTCTCTTTCTGATCCCATAGGCCCTGACAAAACCTAGGATAACAGAGAGGGCCTGGTCAGGGTTGCTGTAACCACAGTTTTTCTGTTTTCTGCCAGCTTGAGCCCTAACTTATATAAATGCATTTTGTACATTTCAGATAATGGCAAATATAATCAAGAAATGTTTGATGACTGTAGAACAGCTATCTTTCTCATCAATCACATTTCCCATGATTGCAACAGGAAATCTGGGATTTCCCAAAGCTGTATTTGCTGAACTAATCCTGTCAGAAGTGTCCAAATTTAGTAGCAGTGCGTGGCTGAAAACCTTACAAAAAGTTCACTTTCTGGTACATCTCGATGATGATGAAAGCCATAAGGTATGGTTACATGTCTCTTCTGTTCATTCTGGCAAGCAAACCTAAGTGCAATCTGATGTCTTTGGTAGATGTATAAATAACAGCATTTTCTACTTCCTTGCCCATAAGTGTTGGTTGCCCATAGAAGTGTGGTCTTCCCATGAAATAATATAAGTCAGCACTGGTATTTAGGAAATTCCTAAATTGAATCATAACCCTTTGATTAAAAAGTCCTTGAAATAAGGAGAAAATCTATTGAGAACGATTGTTCCTGTTTGATGTTTGATTTTCCATGTTCCAAAAAACTGGGCTGATATTTCTACAGAGCATTGTTGTGGTCAGTAACTGTGTTTCTTTCTATCTAGGCATTTTTAGATAAATTCACTAGATGGTCGAGTGGAAATCCCAACAAGGAGAAGATTCTCATGGTTGGAAATACCCAAGGTCTGGCTGGTCAAGTTGTTCTGCTGGGGCAATATTTCCCTTTGCTTAGTAACTCTGGTGTTAGCTGAAGTCCCATAGAAAGAGACAAATTCTCGTGAAGAACAAATCAGTACTGGAGAAAGTGTCAGTGCATTCCAAAAAATAGATCATATTGTTGTGAATGAAATCACTGGTAATGAGGCTAGAATTTCTAAGATCCTATATAATAAAAGGCTAATATGCAAATCAACTGAACAGCGGAATGACTGGTCACTATTATGCACACTGACCACCAGGGGGCAGATGCTCAACGCAGGAGCTGCCCCCTAGTGGTCAATTCGCTCTTACAGAGGGAGTGCCACTCAGCCAGAAGCCAGGCTCACAGCTGGTGAGCGCAGCCAGGCTGAGGGATCTCCCCCTCCCCCCGCAAGTGCACGAATTTGGCCACCGGGCAACTAGTATGACATTAAAAGATAATTGAAATTTGCATGGCACACTAAACTTCACTGATTGCTTTCATATGTATTATATTATTTAAACTTATACCATGGCCCCATGGGCAGGTCATTGGTTCTGTTGCCATTGTATAAATGTGGAAATGGAGGTCTAAAGAGTGTATGGCATTAGTAGAAATGGCACATCTAAGTTGTAAAGCTTCAGAGTGTAGAGTGGACAGTGATATGTCAACATGCTAAAGGTAATTTTCCCAGAGCAGTCTTGATATTGCTATTCCAGTGGGATATGAAGGGGGAGGAAAAGTTCATGTTGATTAGTGAGCTGTTGTTTAACATTGAACAAATGACCTAGCCACTCTGACCATTTTTCCTTTTCATAAAATGGTAATAAAAGGACCTCCCAACTTTCAGTTATAAGATGAATAAACTCTGGAGACCTAATATATAGCATGGGGAATACAGTTAATAATAATGTATCAAATACTTGAAATTTTCTAAGAGAGTGGATCTCAAAGGTTCTACACACACACACACACACACACACACACACACACACACACACACATGACAGCTGTGTGAGAATGGGTGTGTTAATCAGCTCAATTGTGGCATCATTTCACAATGAAAACTGACAATCCACACCTTAAATATATACAATTTTTGTTTGTCGACCATATATCAATAAAGCTGAAAAATAAAAAAAAGAATCTTCCATAAATGTCAGCATGAAATGAGAGTATACTTTGCTCTCTCACCTTCTTTCTCACTCCTGACACCACAGCAACTTTTGCAGACAAATAGATGGTCAATCAGATGTTTCTGCCTCATCCTATTTAACTGAGAAAATGTAGATATTCCTACTGCTACAAAGCATTGTTTTCTGATTTTCTTAAAAAAGAACACCTAGCTGCTTAATAGACTAGGAGACATGGTAATGTTTGGATTTATTTTGAGGGGAAAGGAAGAGAGCAGAGACCCTTCGTGTTTTTCCTGCAGAAGCCAGCTGCTCCTTCAACCATCTTCTTTCTTTTCAGGTATCTTTGGGACTGTCACTTGCTCTTGGCCCACAGTGTGTGAAATGAAAATTGGTGCGATTACCTTCCAGGTTGCTATTGGAGATATCGCAAAAGAAAGTGCAGATGTTATTGTAAACTCAACGACAAGGATGTTTAATCTGAAATCAGGTACTTCATTTAAGTTATATACTTGATTGTAACTATTAATACAACTAATTTCTGGAAGGGAAATGGTGGCTAATATTTCCCTGAGTAGACAGAGAGGTGTGTAGTAAATATGCAGGCCTTGGAATCAGAAAGAGCTGGCTTTGAATCCAGGCTGTGCCACTTACCATTTTGTGGCCTTGGACAAATCACTTAACCTCTCTGAGCTGGACTTTCTCTGCCTGTCAAATGCCTACTCCCAAAGAAGCATAGATGGGGTGTAAGTGATGTAAAGGTGGGGTGTACCTAATGCATTATACTTAGTGTCAGCTCTCATCCCCTTCTTAGCTCTGAACTATCAAAATTACACACTTACAATTTAATCAGCTTTAAGTTCTTCTATTTTTATTTCCCTTTTTATGTTGGTACTCACATCTCGCCTCCCATAACTGTTCTCTATATTATACTGACCCAAATGAAATTCAACCTCTTTTTCTTAATTTTACCTAAAATATTTGACCAGCCCCTTTGATATAACACTTTTGAGCATACCCTTGCCACATGTCTATTTATTTATAACTTATATACATTGCTCATATGTTGATACATCTTTTATGCTGATACTATAAAACACTAATTTTTAAATTAAAAGGGCAAGATAAAACAGAGTGGCTGGCTGTGTGGGAAGAGATCAACCAAAGAACTTGTATGTATAGATATACATAACCCACGGACATAGACAATAACGTGGTAAAGGCCTGGGGTGGGGGACCAGGGCAAGCTAGAAGGGGTCAATGGGGAAAAATGGGGACATATGTAATACTTTCAACAATAAAGATTTAAACATTTTTTAGTATTTTCTAAATCTCAAAATATTATGGAACTTACCATGCAGAAGTGAATCTGTAGAATGACCATTCAAAAAAAAATTTTTTTTTTGTTAATCCTCACCCAAGGATATTTTTCGATTGATCTTTTAGAGAGAGTGGAAGAGAGAGGGAAAGACAGAGAGAAACATTGATGTGAGAGAAACTCATCAGTTGGTTGCCTCCTGTGGGTGCCCTCACCAGGGCCTGGGCCAGGGAGGAGCCTGCAACCAAGGTACATGCCTTGACTGGGATCCTTTGGTCTATAGGCTGACACTCTATCCACTGAGCCAAATAGGCTAGGGCTCCATTCAATATTTTAAAAGCCATAAAGAACATTCAATTATTTAAAACAGTAAATTGAATGTATGCATTTATTTTTCCCCCTCTTGAAACTCTGACAGAGCAACTGTAAAGGAATTAAAAGGGTATAAACCCACAGAGAAAGAGAGTTGGAGGGAAAACAACAGTAAACAGAGATAGCAACATATTTTCACAAGATGGGAAGCAGCTAGCTAGTGGAGGTAGCTGACAGAATGGAGAACACTTAGTACCTGCAGGAGAGAACAGCAGCCCCTAGAAACACAGGAACTGGAGGCAGCAGGAACCTGGGAAGGCGGGGGATAAAAAGAGGTAAAAATGGAATTGGATGGAATTCGGAATCAGTAGTACTTAGACCTTTGATGCTATCCCCCATACTGTGCAGCAGTAACTTCCCTTGCTCTTTCCTAGCCAGAGAGGGGAGGTGTAATTTTTTTAGAGACACTGAAGCAGAGAGCTTTCCGGACTTAGCACACTGGGAACAGGTGAGATGAGGATGGGGAGCTAGACTGAAAACAGGGTTTCAGTGAGGTGTCTGTAGTGAACAGTGAGTGCCCAGCCCCTATCCCTGTGGGGCTCTCAGAGCAGCAGATGGGCTTATGCCCCACACATAGGAGATGGGAGTGAACCTGACCATCCTAAAGGCCAGTAGTTACTGCCTGCTCACCTTACACTGAAGCCTATCAGTCAGCAAGCCTCCTGCACATGGAGCTTCCAAAATCACTCTTACATATGAATGGAGTGACAAATGTCACCTAGTTGAGAAAAACCCCCACCATTGCAAAGTCAGAGACCAAAACAAACAAACTGAAAAAAGGAGATGTTTTAAAAGAGACAATTCATAATCAAGGAGATATGGGTAGATAGGTAGATAGATAGATAGATGATAGATAAATAGATAGATAATAGATCAATAGATCTTCATGATGATAAAATAACTAACATTTGTTCAGTACTTTCTGTGTGCTAGATTCTGTACTAAGTATTTTTCATCCATTATCTCTTTCAATGTTCAACAGCCCTGTAGCAAAAGTACTATGCCAGCCTTTGTGTAACAGATGAGGAACTGACTAGTCACCTATTAGCTAGTAAGTGGTGGAGTCAATGCCAACCCAGTGTGTCAAAATGCAAAGTCCCTGTTTTCAAGCACTGAACCCACCTGTCCTTAGACGTGACCAAGGTGGTGAGACTGC
>NW_006281915.1:188073-196231 GCF_000327345.1 Myotis davidii | reverse complement strand
CCATCCAACTCTTTGTTTAATTGTGAAAAACCCAGCCAAACAAAATTAAATAACAAAATCAAAGAACTTCAGTAAATTGCTCAGGGTTATTGTAGTTTTGAGATCCATGCTTTTCATTCATATCAGAACTTGTATTTTTATATTTTTATTCAATTTTGTGAAATAGTAAGCATAGAATGCAAAAAAAAAGAAAACTTAAATAACTGCAGAAATATCCCAGTAAAGCTGCAGACACTGGAGACTTTCAGCTATTGGGCAGTGCCCTCATCCTGTGGATCAGATTGTTTATTCATCTGCCATTGAATGAAGGCAGCTATAGAAAGGTGATTTTCTAAGGAGGGGGACGTCAATGCATTATGCAAAGGGTGAGCTGAATAAAAGTCTAATGTACAAAAGCTATTACTACTTATTGAATTTTAACAGATGCTTTATATCATTAATATGTCTTCTGTAGGGGTGTCAAAAGCAATTTTAGAAAGTGCCGGACCAGCTGTGGAAGATGAATGTGCTGTACTAGGTATGATCTCATGTTGCTTTTGCTTACAACCTATTGAAAATTAAAGGGCTGAGACTACTGTGAGAGGATCTATGGGTGGAGTAAGTGGTGAGCACTTTGGCAGAAGGTGGGTTCCCTGGGTGAGGAGACTTAGGTGGCATATGACGTGGTGGCTGTGGCGAAGAGTTCCTTATCCTGCCATCCAACCTGTCTCTTCCTAAAAATTAAAAAGATCCCAGGGTCCTGGGTCCTAATAATCCAGGCTCCACCTTATACTCAGGGATCCTCCTCGAGCTTTGCTTTTGTTCTTTCACCCATAAGACGGTTCTACTGACGAGGAGTATGATAATGGCTGTCCCACATGTGGTTGTGAGGATGAGAAGGAAAAATGAATGTAAAAAAAGTTTTGTAAGCTGTAAAGTGCTGTATAAATGACCTTTTACTTTCCCCAGTCTTGTTCTACTTCACATCGCACAGCATTACCTGAATTTTACTCCTTTTATGAATAAATAAGGGAGCCTGTGTGGGTCTGAGGGGTTTTCTGACACCAACCAATTCTCCACTTCTGACATTACCTCCCTGAACTGGTACCAGATCCCATAAGTTAAACATCTTACTTCCACACGATTGGCCCCACCTTCAAATGCCAGTTTTAAGTCCCAGGGGCCACCTGTACTTCTGACGGCTATAAATTTAGAGGTTCCAGATAACTCCTTCTCAGGTCCAACAATTTACTAGAATAATTCATAGAACTCTGTAAAAACATGTTTGTTTGTTTTTTACCTTTCCTAGTTTATTATAAAGGAATAGCCAAGTGAAAGAAATGTGTCAAATGACAAAACTAAAACATTTTAATAATGAGTGTGAGGTCCTGTATTTAAGAAAACAACCCATGGAGGGGAGTGCAGTGCCTTACAAGTGTGGAGCGCTCTTCCTGAGGGACTGTGGCAAGAGCGAGTTTTTTGGAGGATTGGAAGTGGGACCATGGAAACACTGTGTGATTGGCTGGGGTTGTATATTGGACTTTAGTTAGAAAGCTCTGGGAACAAGGAAATAAATATAGTGCTTAGAGTTGATTCAGAGTTGGTGTTTGGGGATTGGCTGACTGGATATACTACGTTTCTGGCCAAATGGAGCATTTACAGGAAAAGGAGGGTTTGGTTTGAAAGTTCAGTTAGCTGGTGTGGCACCCCAGGCAGGAGTGCACCTACAATTTTATGCCAGCACAGGACAGGGTATGGGGAAAAGGGCACAGAGCTTCCATGCCCTTTCCAGGTGCACCACCCTACCTGCACCTAGAGGTGCTTGACAACCGGGAAGCTCCTGAACTATGTTGCCTAAGGGTTTTTATGGAGTTGTCATTACGTGGGCATGGTTGATTAAACCATCGGATTTGTGACTGAGCTCAATCTCTAGCCCCTCTCCAGTCCCTAGAGGTCAGGGGGTGGGGCTGAGAGTTCCAATCCTAGAAAGATGGCTTGGTCTTTCGGGAGCTATCTAGTTCCACTCCCCAGCCTCCAGGAGTCATCTCATTAATGTATAAAACATACTCTTATCACTCAGGGGATTTGAAGGGTTCCAGGAACTCTGAACCAGGAGCCAGGGATGAAATATTTATTTTTTATTATAGCATGGTGAAGAACCAGTAAGAGTGAGCATAAACTATTCATCCTTCAAAACCAGGACTGAACCTTGCAGTGTAGACAGTCAGCTCTGAGTGTGATTTGGAGAAGTCACATGTTTGACAACACATTTCCACAACTGACCTATTGTTGTGCCTGAAACTCCCACCTTAATAACTCTCCTCTGGTTAAGACATTTTCTCTGGAATGAATAAATTCCTGGAGAGAGATCAGAGGATGGTAACATTGGTCCCAACATGAGGACATCAGCAGGGATTTATTTGTGTGCTGCAAGAGCTAGCTGTACCTTGGAAGGCAGAAGCAGAGCATGAAGCTGGGCTGACAGCTGGAATAGTCTAAGGATGATACCTGGGAGAGGACAGCAGGTGGACACCTGAGGGCAGCAGGGAGTGCATGTGCGATGGAAGCTCACCAGGAGGGCGGGGTGGGATGGGCAGGCACCAGTTCTCCTCCTCCTGCATTTTCCTGGAGCCTTGCTTTGCTCAGAGTACCAGAAGGTGGTGCCTTAAAACAAGCCCTGATAATTTCCATGTGCTCAAGAGCTCTATGGGTTCTGTGGGAGGGGAAGTTTTCATGCTTTCACACCTCCACACCACACAGTGTATTACTTTCACCTCCTTGAAAAATGAATCTGGCTGAACGAGGTATAAATTACTCTCCTGGACAGTAGAGTGGGTGCTGAGAGCTCTGGATACTAACTGCTTGGGTTCAAATCCTGGGCAGTCTTCGGCTGCTGACCTTAACCATCTGTTAATCTGTGAAATGGAGAAAACAGAACCTACGTCATAGGCTTGCTTTGAGGATTGAGTGAATTAACACAGGTGGAGTGCTTTTGAAGAACACCCAAACTATTCAATAATGAATAACCTGGATTGTAAAGGGAATGAGCCTGTCACAGTCCCAAAGAGTGAAACCAGCTAGATCGAGGGAGGTTATACTTGGTCAGGAATCTTCAGGGCTTTTCCCTTTGTCAGCTATTTTCATTTCTCAAAAATCAGTGTTGCTTCCCGTAACTAATGTGCTGTGTGTGTTTCCTTTTTTTTTTTTCCAGCTACACAGCCTCACAGAGATTTTATAGTTACACAAGGTGGATTCCTATCGTGCAATATAATAATTCATGTCCTTGGAGAAAATGATGTCAGGAAATCACTTTCCAGTGTTCTAGAAGAGTGTGAACAGAGGAAATACACATCTGTTGCCCTTCCTGCCATTGGAACAGGTTTGCAGCCTCTCATCACCCAAAGATTCAGAGTAACCCAGATTCCTTTAGACAGTTTCACTTTTAATGAACTCAATGCTCAGTCCAGAAAGCGATAGTGATACAAATCAGAAAGTGGGCAGGCAACCTGTCAGACCCTTCTAGGGCCATCTGTGGGTCCTGTGCCTCTTTTATCCATCTTTTTCTTTATTTTAGGTTTCCTAAGTATCTTTCCATGTTTGGCCCTTAACGTCATGGTTTTCTCACTGTTCACTTTTTTCCCCTTTGGGTGACTCATTTATTCTCATTACACTAGTATCAATGACCATTTCAGCACTGACCCCCAAATCAGCATTTCTAGCCTTCTCCAGAATCTCATCAGGTAGATTTCTCTGTCACCAGAAACATGCTGATATTACAATCCAAACTCATCATCATCCCTTGAGTTGTCTAATTTTCTAGTTTCCTCCTTTGGTGGCGCCATGAACTCCCAGCTGTCCTGCCACGCTTGCTTCTTTGTGTCCCAGACCCCTGTAGTCAGTAGGTCCTATTAAGTCTTCTTCCAGAGGGTAGTTCAGTTTCAGCCTTCTTTTTCATTTCCAAACCCATAAGACCACTCCCAACTGGTTTGCTGCTGTGTTTCCCAATTGGGTCCTCATTTGTGGAGTCATTAGATTGAAATGCAGTTACCCAGATCCTGTGCAAGGCACTCGGTATAAAGCACGACTAAGATACAGTCTCTATCCTTAACCAACAAGCTCAGACTCATCCTGCTCACAGTTTCTAGGAACACTTTCCTCTAGGTACACTGGTCCCTAATCCAGTGTTTTCCCTGGGCACTGGGTGTTGGAGTAGCTGCAAGCATTTTTGGAAAACAGCTAAGAAAGATGACATAGGAATACATTTTTAACATTTCAACGTAACTTGGATCTAGCCCCACTGATAGATAAGAACTTAAAGTATTAAAGCACAAGGTCACACAGCTAGACGGTAACATAACTAAGTTCAAACCTAGGCAGCTTAGCCTGTACATTTCAACTATTACTTTTTTTTACATTACCTTTTATTTTTTTACCATTATGTTCTTAATTACTATCGTCTTAGCTAACATGGTCTTCTCTCTAATATCTACTATCTTCTGTTACCACTCCAATTTTATAGCTGAGTAAACTGAAGTTTAGAGGTGTTGTGTCCCCCAAAATTCATCTATTGAGGCCTTAATTCCTACTTCAGAATGTGACTGTATTTGGAGATACAGCCTTTTAAGAGGTAATTAAGTTAAAATGAGGTTATTAGAGTGGTCCCTAATCCAGTGTAACTGGTGTCCTTGTTAGAAGAGGAGATTAGGACATTGATAACTACAGAAGGAAGACTATGTGGAGACAGTCAGAAGATGGCCATCCACTAGCTTAGAAGAGAGGCCTCAGAAGAAACAAATCTTTCCAACACCTTGAGCTTAGACTTTCAGCTTCCAGAATTTTAAGAATATCAATTTCTGTTGCTTAAGCCCCCAGTCCATGACACTTTGTTATGGAAGCCCTAGTAAACTAATACGTGGGATCAAATGACTTATCTAAGATCACACAGTAAATCAGTGGAGAGCCAGGACATAAATCCAGATCTTCTGCATCCAAATAGCATGTTCTTTTATCTGCACTTTCAATGCCCTTCAGCTAAAACCACTAGGAGTACACACTATGGGGATCTATGCAGCATCTCAGCAAGAGGTTGTGGAAAGGACTTGTTAATAGATTTGAGCTTGTGCTAGGCAACTTCATGGCAGTCACAAGTAAGTAGGGCTTTGCTTTGGGTTGGATGCTTTCAGGAAGCAGACATAATTCTATGATTAGGTATATTATCTGGAAGAAGAGAAGAGTGTAGCTAAAGCTGTGATTGGTAACGAAGAACGATTGTTCATATTGGTCAAGATGGGGGTGTTGAGCCATTTATGGTGGTTTGGATAGTGTTCATATTTTTGTCTGTGGTCAGACATGACTATGCAGCAGTCTCATTTTGGCTTAATTCATCATGGTTACAGAGTGGTTACATTTGATGATGCTCTATGAAATTTGTGTTCAGCTGGAGAACACCAAGACCCAGCTATGAGTGCCAGGTCAGTTTCTGGCTGTCAGGTGTTGCTTTCCTCTTTCTCAGCATCAAGCACTGCATTTGCCAAATCTGATCACATGACCAACACCAGCTGAAACTATTTTTGTCACTTAAATTTTTTTTTTCCAGGAAATGCTGGGAAAAACCCAATCAGAGTTGCTGACGACATAATCAATGCTATTGTAGACTTCACACGGAAACATTCTACTCCATCATTAAAAAAAGTTAAAGTTGTCATCTTTGTAACTGAGCTGCTGAATGTATTCTATGACAGCATGAAGAAAAGAGAAAAAATAGCCACATCACCTACCTTCCAGTCCACATTTTCCAAGGCTGCATGTAAGATGTTCTTTTAAAAATCATGTGGTTATCTGTAATATCACTTAGAAAGTGTTTAGATGCGAATGCTCACTATTTCAATCAGTTTTAGGACTTTACAGAAAACCTCCTATAATACTTGGGAAAAGTACAAGAACTATGGAACACAATCTCCTGTCAACTGATTATTCTTCTGAGGGACAAAATCATGCCTGGAAAACAGGAATAACAAATGAGCAGAAAGAGAAGAGAAGGGCTGAGAAAGCAGAAAAGGGAAATAGACTTTGAAAATCCAAGCCAATGATCTCATGTTCTTCCTTTTTGTTTGGTATTGACCTTTGGTGCCTCTTGTAGTTGTGAACTAGCTGGTCAATACTGGTTTATTGATCATCCACCTCTAGACAAGTTAGCCTGAGAACAGAAGCAGATGCAAGAAAAGAGAGGCCAGGGTCATCTGGCTGTACTTCATCATGAGCAAACAGATACCTGCTGTGAAAGTATCTGTATCGACCTGCTCCTCGGATCTAGCTTTCTCCCATTTTGTGACTTTTGTATTGCTGTAAAAATAACTAGAAACATAGCCTCCTCTTGCAACCACTGTTTTTACCCTTTTTATGAGCACTTACCCAGAAAGCACTGAGTTTTACTGGCAATGAGGCATACCTGTCACCAGCAGCCTTCCGAAACTGAGAATTGTCTGCCAGTAAGAATTTCGTTTCTCCTTCCACTTACTTCCTGATAACTATTCTCCTCAGTGTGCTGCAACACACAGTACATGTAAGAGCTCCATGCACACACATAAAATAAATAAAAATACTAGTAGATTTGGCAGTAGCAACTAATAGAAAATCCACTTTCAACTAGCGTAAGCAAAAAATGGAATTCATTGACTCACATTTCTATAAAGTCCAGATATACTTGGCTTCAGGCCTAGTTTAACCCAGTTGCTCATTTGATATCATCTGGACTCTGACTTTCTTTATCTCTCATTCTCTTCTCAGCTGTGTTGTCTTTATATCAGGCTCCACATAGTGAAAGATGGCTGCTTGCAGCTTCAGGTCCATATCCTTGTATGATCAGGCCCAATAGGAGAGAGAGAATCCCATAGCAATATATCCCATCAGGAATATGATGCTTGGGAACAGAAGTACCATTATAAGGCCTGTGATTCCTTCTGATTGGACCATCTTAGGTAATCTTTGCCGAATTATACTAACTGGTCAAGCCAGAGTCACAGGCTCTATACTTAAACTGGAGGGGGTCACTATCTGAAGCAATGGAGAAGGGTTGTATTCCAAAGGAAATTCAGGATACTTTTCCCAGAAAAGGGGGAAAAGGATGCCAAACAGTTAAACATAACAAATAATATCTACTATAGTATCTAGGGATGTATAAATGAACATTTTTTCCCTTTGGTCTTTATAGAGGACATTTTTTATTTAAATATAAGAGCAGTAAGTCATTATTAGTAAAGTAAAAAATAAAGTTAAACTTGTTTCAAGAATTTAAATTGACATTAAATTTACATAATAAAACAGGAATGTTAAAGAAGGAAGGAAACAAAAAAATGACTAAAATAAGCAGACAGGTGGTCATATGAGGCAAAAACAAACAACAACAAAACTGCCTCACATAATCTTTGTTGTTATATAATAGGAATAATACTGATAAAATGTCAGATAAAAAGGAAGTTTATTGGCAAAGACAAACTTTAATTTTAGTAAGAATTTATCATATGGACTTCTTTATTTTATTGTTATTTTTAAAAATCCTCACAGGAAGATATGTTTATTGCTTTTAGAGAGAGGGGAAACGAGAGAGAGAGAGAGAGAGAGAGAGAGAGAGAGAGAGAGAGAAACATTGATCAGTTGCCTTCTGTACACTTCCCAACCAGGATCAAACCCGAATCCTAGGTATGTGTCCTGACAGGGAATCAGACCCACAACCTTTCAGTGCATGGGACCATACTTCAACCAACTGAGCCACACAACCAGGGCTCATATGGACTTCTTTAAAAGAGAACTTAAAAGGGATAGCTTTGAGTTTCATTTGAGCAGATGATTCACGGTTACTTTCCAATGTATATTAAAACTATTTATTGATTCAGAGAGAATTTATTGAGCACCAACTGTATATCAGACACTAGAGATATATTTTTGGGAGTTATGTAAGTGGATGGGAGTTGAAGCCATTGAGCATGAGTTGGATTATCTGTGGAGAGTTTAAAAGGTGAAGAGAGTGGACACTGAAGGCAGAGCCGGGATTCTTGGTGTTTAATCCCACCTTCACTCGTGGAGAGGAGACTGAGGCAGGTGCACAAGGAAAGGTGTAGGAGGGCATTTGTCTTCAACACTGGGAATGGGAAAGGAGAGAGAGATTTATCTTTTAAAAGAG
>NW_006281915.1:174801-188037 GCF_000327345.1 Myotis davidii | reverse complement strand
GGAAAGAGCTCAACAAAGTGCCCAGTACTCTGAAAGAAAGGTGGTTCAGATGTTGTTTTTTTATGAAGCACTGGGCTGTAGAAAAGATCGAGTGATCATTTTTTAAGTACAATAACCATGTGTTTGTTTATAAAGGACTTGGCATCTCCTAAAGTGCTTTAATGCCTCTGACTTTATTTTAAACTTGTAACAATGTCATGGGGTGGTAGAGAGAACAGATCTTATTATCTCCAGTTTACAGATGAGAAAATGAAGATTTACATGGCTGGTCACAGGTTGAGGCTTATCAGGTCTTCTGACTCCAAGTGCTGGTAGTTTTCTACTCTGTAAGCTCTTGGCGTGAAAGGAAGGGAGTGCCCAAAGAAACACTCCCCTTTCTTTCCATCTTGCCTGCTGCATTCAGAAAAATAAAGAACAGGTCCAAGAGGACTCTAGCTCTTAGGACTAGAAATGATTAGGCCAAAAGATCTGGAAGGGGGAAAGAAAAGAACTGAATTTGCAGAAACTACACACCCTACCATGGGGAAACTTTTCCAGAAAAACTCTTTGAAAATGGAATTTGAAAAGACCTCCCAGATTAGGGTGAGATGCTTCACTTTGTCACTAGGATTTAATTCCCTGAATGGACTTGGAAAACAGCATGGGAGTGCCCTAGATCCCTCTCCCAGGCCTGGCATATCTTTCACTAAAAATGGGTAAATTGTGGCTTTGTTTTTAAGGAGAAATCCTTTGGTTTTAATCTGTGGAACTGTGGCATTTTGTTCTCTAATGCAATCTGTCCATATTTCTACTAGTCATACCAACTCAGGACGCTGATGTCTGTGTAGCTCAGTGTGTTTAAAGTTTCTGGAAGCTATTGGAAAGCAAATGGAAACTTTGAGCATCACCACTTTATGTGAAAGCATTCACTAAGCACTTCTGTTACTTTCTTTAGGTGGTGTTTACTTAGCAAGGAAGATGGGATACAGAACAATGTGTTTTAAATATCTTTAGCAGGATAATCATGTTGCAAAAGAAAAATAATAAAGAACCACACTAAATAGAACTGATAAAAGTGAAAAAACCAATAAATTAGCTTTCATGTTTATATATTAGCTTCTTGTGGCATTAATTCCATAGAAATTTCTGGGAAAATTATCATTTCAAGCTATCGTGAATCTAAGTTTATCTAAATATTTTTGCTAAATCATTAATTTACCTATGTCATATTAGTGTCAGAACTGTTCACTTCATCTGTGTTTATCAAATTTAGGATAGTAGAGTGTGTAGCTTCCTCCCACCCCAAAGACTAGGATTAGAAGAATGAGAAGAAAGAGCATTAAAAATGCCTAGGTTTTCAGAGATGAATGTCATGTTTCACCAAATGCTAAATTTCCAGATAATATTCCTGAATACCGGTCTGACATGAATCAGCAGCTGTTTTGTATGATCCAGCTACAACCTGGACAGTCAGAATATGACACTGTGAAGAACAAATTCTCTCAGACTTGTCTTTCCTACAGAATAGAGAAGGTAATATTGCATTTAAAAAATGACTTCTTTTAAATATTGAAGAACTAACATGAAAACTATCTTTTTATATAAGACTCTTCTTTTATACCTTATGTTTTAATTGGACTCATGCAAGTTCCATAGACTACAAATCTCATGATTCATGCATTCGCAATAACAAAGGAGACTCCCAAAAGTTACATATATGTGTTGGGATACTTTCACTTACAATTCAAAAACCCACTGAAACTGATTAGAAAGAAGAAATGTATTGACAATTAATGGAAAGTCCAGAAGTAGGACAGTGATTGGAGCAGTTTGATCCAGTGGTTCGATGATGCTTTGGATCCAGTTTCTCTGGATTTGCTGTTCACAGTGTCAGCCTCGTTTGAAGGCAGGAGTCCCTTCGTGATTATAGGATGGCTGCTGGTGGCAACCAGAGAGTCTCGGCTTCCTCCATTCATATTCTTCAGAAGAGACACTGTGCTCAGTCCCACAATTAACAGATAAGAGTACCAGTCTTGGTGTTGAGTGGACCACTCCAACCAGTCCGGGTTGGGGAAGTTACTATATACTGATTGCCTTAGACCTGGGCTATTGGAACTCATCATGAGATTTATTTAACCCAATTGGGCTCCATTCTAGAACTATAAGGAGGGCCAACTCCACCCAAACCAGAAGTTGCTCCATAATGGGGATGAAGTGGAATAGATGTTCAGAGATTCTACATTGTCCATTCACTATGCTGCATAAAAATAGTAGCCAGTAAAGTGTAGGAGTTTATTAGAAGGTCCTTATCATACTATAGGTATCAGAGCAGGGTGTGACAGTCTAGTAATTTAAAATCTAGCTGGTTCTTCCATAAAACTGTGTACTTACCTACATTAGAGCACTTATGAAATTGTGCTTTGGTAACTTTGCACCTGCCTGAGTCCCCTGTTTGACTGCGGACTTTGTAAGGTAGGAATCACCTCCTACTCATCTCTGCATTCCCGTACTTAGTATATTGTGGGACACAATACCTATGGAAGGAATGAGTAAAAATTCCTGAGAAAGAAGAACCAGAAAAGAGAGATTGTGGAAGGGACATATTTAAAGGAGGAGATGCTTCATTATGTTCAAAGCTGTTGAGAGTACTGGAACCTCGCTTTAATTTGTTTACCCAATTTCTGCAACATTCTTGGCTCTTGTCCTTCTATCAGACCCATTTTGAAAAACACCAACTTTAGATTAATTCTATAACCTACCTTCTCTCCTGCTGCTGCTAAGTAAAATCATTACTAATTCATGATCTCCAACCTTAGCTGGACCCTTCAGGTACCTGGAATCCTCCCTTGCTTCCTCCAGTCAACCCCCTCATGCATTTCCTATTCTAAATCTTCATCATGAGGCTTCCATCACACTCAGCAGAATAACTTGCCCTCTGCCTTTATCACTTGGCTTCCCCTCAATATCTGTTACAGTTGTCCACTCCCTTCTTCTTCGATCCTTCTTCTGTCTTTCTTTCCAGAACACCATTTGCTCAGATTTCCTACTCTCCCCCGAGACGTAGATTATCTGGATCTCTTTCTGATGCTTTCCTACTCTGTGTATGTTCTCCTAATCCATCCCTTCTCACAGTGAGGGGTGATGATTTGTTTTCTTGTCTTTCTCTCCCTCTAGACTGAAAGTGTTCTAAGGGCAGAGACCCAACACAGTGCTTGATTCATACTAGATGTTCAATAGATGATTAGTGAACTAAATTCATTTTTTAGAAGGAATGAGAACCAATAGAGAATGATTTCCTGAAAAAAAGTTAAAGGACAAAGTTCTAAGGAGAGGATGGCTCATGGTTTAAAATGCTGTTGATATCTCTGGAAAGAAATAGTCATTAAATTAGGCAGTTATGAGGTGATTTGTGACCATAATTGGAGCAATGAAGAAAGAATATGATTGGGAGATCAGAAGGAATTATGGAAATAATTATTAAATGATTACAAATTTTTGAGTAGGAGTTTGATGTCAATAAATTTCTAGGAATTTCAGGTAAACATTTTAATATAAATTTTAAGTTCTTTTATGTAAAATAGATACCAATAATAAGCAGTATTATAACATACAGATGCTTTTAGGCTACCCCTTTTCTAAAAATAGCTACTGTTAAACAAAATTTGTAACTTCCACAGCTGAAAGTCTTTTGAAAAGAAAGGTTTTTTTTTGGGTCATTGCTACCAAGAAAAATGACCAGGTCCTGAGGTGTGAAGTCTAAACCTCCTGCAGCAGTGCCAGTTGGAAAAGATAGCAGACTAGCCCTCCTGGAGTCAGCGAGCATTTTGCATCAATTGTGAGGAAAGATGAAGCCAGGCTAGTTCTGGGATAGGTGCAGAGTTGGTCAGACAGAGTGTCTGCTCATCCAGATTCGTGGTGGCCAACAATCTGGAAAGTTAATGTGTAAACAAGAAGCTGAGGCTCCTGGGGTTTGGTGGTGCCTGGCTATTCTCTCCTTTAGATAATCTCAGCAATGGCCACCTAGAAGTGAATTCACAGTCCAACATATACTCAGGAACGAGAGCAATCTTGTTAGCTGTTTGGTCTTCCACGCTCCAGCCCACTGTAATTTCAGTTTAGAACATCTCAGAATTTTTCTCTTTTGTCAGTACCCACTTTGAATTTGCTGTTATTTGCATTTTCTTCTCCTTATCCTCCTTCTCTATATTGCTTAAAGGCTACAGCAAACACTACATTGAGCTTTATGGTCCTATTCAAATGTTTTGCTCTTTGTCATTTGTAGATTGAGAAGATACAGAATGAATTTCTCTGGCAGAGCTACCAGGTAAAGAAAAAACACATGGACATCAAAAATGGCCACATAGAGAATGAGAAAATCCTCTTCCATGGGACAGATGCACACTCTGTGCCACACGTCAATCAGCACGGCTTTAATCGCAGTTATGCTGGGAAGAATGGTAAGGAAGCAAGTAATCTTACTGATCAGAATGAGGTGAATGGATGTTCTAATGTTGACTATTCATACCCAAGCAGGGTAGCCATAGATGGCAGCCATACTGTCATTGTCAGCATAGAGCTCATTCTGTTTCACCCAAAAGGAGACTGGCAACCTTTCCAGGACAGATGAAGGGAATTTTAGAAGTGATGAAAAGTGGCTGTGGTGACCAAGAACTGCATTAAAATTTTATTTAATTTTCAGGTTTGGGTATGGTTCTGTACACTGTGATAATTTTACGTTCTTATGAAGGGTTTTGTCTTTCTCTCTGCAGCTGTAGCCTATGGAAAAGGAACTTATTTTGCTGTTGATGCCAGTTATTCTGCTGATGATAAATACTCCAGACCAGACAGCAATGGGAGGAAACATATTTATGTTGTACGAGTACTTACAGGAGTCTACACGCTTGGACGTGAAGGAATAGTTACGCCTCCACCAAAGAACCCTTACAATTCCATAGATCTGTTTGATTCTGTCACAGATGATATACAACATCCAAAGTTATTTGTGGTATTCTTTGATAATCAAGCTTACCCAGAATATCTTATAACTTTCAGATGTTAAAACATGGGATTAAAAAAAACTTTAGAGGTGATTTAGTCATCTATTTATGAGAACAATTCATAGAATTTTTGTCTTTGCCTTTGGTTTGTTTAAACAGATAAAACAAATCTCCATGCTAGGTATTATAATGCTGGAAAAAAGCCTTTTAAAATGCTTTCTTGCAATTTCTAGCATATCTTTCTTCTGAGCATATTGATGGGTGGAAGCTGAGAAATATAAATGACACAATTATAGCTATAACTACAGACACCAAATCCATAAGAAACAAAGAACACATTTCTTTTTCTTCTATTGGAAAAGAAATAAGATGAATCATTCTAAAGCCAAGTTGTCATTGTTCTTATTGGAATGTGTTAAGACTCCCAACTGTGTTGAGCTAAACCATACTATTAAATGAATAGGCTGCTATTGTGCAGCTCGGGATTTTGCCTCCTTAAGAAACTCTTATTAGCAATAGAGTGACTGAATCAAAGAGTATTATGTCAAATTTGTTGTGAAACAAATCAGGTAAAAATGTGTTGTATTGATATCTAATGCTACATAACAAATCACTGCCAAACTTAGTGTCCTTGTGGGTAAAGAATTCAGGCATGGCTTAACTGAGTTGTTCTGGCTTAGGTTTGTCGTGAAGTTGCAGTGAAGTTGAAGGCCTGGGATGCAGTCATCTAAAGGCTTTGGTGAGGCTGGATGATCTGCTTCCAAGGGGAATCACTCTAATAGCTGGCAAGTTTTTGATGGTTGTTGGCAAGGAGTCCTCATTTCCTCTCCACATAGGCCTCTCTGCCCGCTGCTTTAGTGTCCTCATGACGTGGCAGCTGACTTATTCCACAGTGAGCAACTCAGGAAAAAGAAGGCGGAAGCCACCATATCTTTCATGGCCTAGGCTCTGAAGTCATACTCCCTCCTTTCTACAATATCCTATTGGTTCCATGAATCAGCTCCTTCAATGTGGGAGGTATTAAACAAGGCATGGCCATCAGTAGGCAAGGATGATTGGGGACCATCTTGGAGGTCATATGAATAAGTGAATGAATGACAAATTGATAAAATGTTAGCAGTAGAAAGGGCACTAGAGATCATCTAGTCCAGTGATGGCGAAACATTTGAGCTCAGTGTGTCAGCATTTTGAAAAACCCTAACTTAACTCTGGTGCCATGTCACATATAGAAATTTTTTTATATTTGTAACCATAGTAAAACAAAGATTTATATTTTTGATATTTATTTTATATATCTAAATGCCATTTAACAAAGAAAAATCAACCAAAAAAATGAGTTCACGTGTCACCTCTGACACGCGTGTCATAGGTTTGCCATCACTGACACTGTCTCCTCATCTTTCTCCCTTCACCATCTCCTAAGGCAAAAAGCCCTCTGGCTCTGCTTGACCACTTCCAGTGTGCAGCATCTTGAGAGAACCTATTGTATTCCATTCCAGGACAGCTCTAAGTATCAAAAAACTCTTGCTTATACTGAGTTGAAATCTATTCTTCTGTGTCTATTACCTGCTGTCCTACCTACACTGACACAGAACATATCTCATTTCTTTTATAGATGGTGTCCTTTCAGATTCATCCCTTATATTAGAATGAGGTAAATTCTTAAAATATTTAGCAGCATACTTATCTTGAAACATTACTTTTCAAGAGTTGCAGACATTTAAGAAGTATTTATGTTATCATAAATAAAGCACATGCACATTTAAAGAGTACAGAAATGCATTTAAAAAATCTTCACCAAACTCCATCACCCATAATTCCAATACTTCAAGGAAACCACTGCCAGTATCTTACGTATTCCTTTCTAGTTTCTTTATCCACCTTCAAGAAAGTAAAAATTGCACTTTATTCAATCAAAATAACATTTCAATCAATTACCAATTATACAATATTGTATCTACATTTTTCATTTAACATTACAAGTATTTTTCTCATGTTATTAATTTTCCTGCAAACAATCTTAATGATTGAGTTCTGTACTATATGTATCATTTTCCCTTTATGTGTCATTAAATACCTTATATGTCATTTTAATTGTATTTTAATGTTGTTTTTACATATATGTCATATCAAAATAGGGTAGTTACATCTCTAGATAAATATATGATTGGAATATGAGTTGCAAAGACCATAATCTACCTTCGTTAACATTACTCCCTGGATTTCTTGAAAGAAATATAGTCCTAGAGAACAAAACAATGTTAAATAATGCTCAGATAACTACCTGGGCCTTGGCTCCCAGTCTCAGTGTAGAATTCTAATGAGCCAGGTTGGAGTATGAAAGACCTCCTTTTCCTTAGGTAAGGTAGACTCTTACGATATAAACTGCTGTCTCCTGTCTCCTCTGGTGCTGTTATTCAAGGACTCCCCAATTTATTTTGCTGTACTCCTACCTCAGCAGTAAAACACAGAAGTCTTGAGTAAAAAAGTCAAAATATCTTTGGGTGAGGGTTAACAATAACAACAACAATAACAACATGATATTGATTTTTAGAGAGAGAGTGGAAGGAAGGGCAGAGGAGGGAGGGAGGAAGGGATGGAGGGAGAGAGAGAGAGAGAGAGAGAAGAGAGAGGAGAGAGAGAAACATTGATGTGCCTCCTCCACATGTCCTCGCTGGGGCCAGGGATCAAACCTGCAACCCTTTGATGCTCAGATAAACAATCTAACCATTGAGCAACACCAGCCAGAGCTATACCTTTGGATTTTTAGGGAGGCTTCATCACATAGGCACGATCAATAATTAAGTCAATTCCAGTCCCTTTTCCCTTTCTGGAGAATAGAGCACAGGGCTGAAAGTTATATTAAAAAAAATTAATAGTTGACCTCAACCAGATTGGAATCTGGAGGGCCTGTAGGGGGAACTCTCATTCCTATGTTAGTCAAGAAGCTAAGCAAGAACTCCAGTTATCACAACAGCCTTCTTTTTACCATCCATATAAGAACTTCCTCTTCATCTGTGGTGGTGAGTTTGCCATGGCTGCATGTTCTGGGTTGCAGTTCTCTCTTTTTCCTGGAATAAATCCTCGAATATCTAGTTTCTAATTGTGACTTGGTCTCCCTGATGACCATCCCCCATTTAGAAGCTCACCATTAGTCACCTCATTAGAACAAAAGACATTACCAAACCCAGGAAATTCCAAGTTATTTAAGAACTTTTGTGTCAGGAACTGAGGTCAAATTTTAAAACAAAAGTTGCTCCTAATGCTGTTTTCACTTAAGAAATTACAAGGGTTTTAGGAACTGTGTGCCAGGAATGAGGAACAGAGATCAATATATACAGGATGTCCCCCCAAAATTTACTTATGAGCTGATAGCACAAGAGATGTTTCTTGCTTTTCAGATTTAACCCATTGGAATGAATAATTATTCAAAGTGTGTATATAGTTTTTTTTGGATACCCTGTATTTTCCATTATCTCATATGCATCTTGGTTTTCACCACAACTATTAGTAAACATAGGAAGGGAATCTTGTAATTAGAGTGAATAACAATGTTAAAAGATGTTTGCTTCATCTCTCTCATTATTTATATTATTTTTGTAGCCACCAGAATTAAATAATCTCCTACTTTATTTTCCTTATCTTGTTTAGAAAGACATTTTAAACACAGTAATTTATTTCTTTGAAGCCCTTTATTACTTAACTATTGACCTTTTTACCTAAAATTATAATTCTACTAGAGGTCCAGTGCACAAAATTTGTGCATGGTGGGGGGGTGTCCCTCAGCCCAGCCTGCACCCTCTCCAATCCGGGACCCCTCAGGGGATGTCTGATTGACAGTTTACGCCCCATCCCACAGGGTTCTAAACTGGCAGTCAGACATCCCTCTCACAATCTGGCCCGCTGGCTCCTAACTGCTTGCCTGCCTGCCAGCCTGATCACTGCCTAACCGCTCCCCTGCCAGCCTGATGGCCCCCAACTACCCTGTCCTGCTGGCCTGATGGCCCCCAATTGCACTCCCCTGCCAGCCTGATCGCCCCCAACTGCACTCCCCTGCCAGCCTGATCGCCCCTAACTGCCTCTGCCTCGGCCCCCACCACCGTGGCTTTGTCCGGAAGGAAGTCAGATGTCCAGAAGATGTTTGGTCTCCCGGTCTAATTAGTGTATTACCCTTTTATTAGTATAGATAACTAAGGCCCATCAAATAAATAACTTTGACTTTTGAGAGGAGTTAGCTTGACATGCAGGCAGATAGGGCAGGGGCCAGTAGAAAACAAAGGCAGATGGAACGTTGTCAGGGGCAGACACAGCAATGAGCAAGCCTAACCATAGAAACCAACCTTGCAGAAATAACAATGTTTTTAGACTCAGAGTTGGAGGTATGTGAAACCAGGGAAGGGCTGCAACAATAAGGTGAACTGAGGCATAGGAATAGGGGAAGTCCAGGTTCGTTGCTGGGCAAGAACAATTGAGGGAATCAATCAGGTGGCCACACGGTTAGATATAGAGTAGGCTTGTAATATATATAAGCCCCTAGACCCGTGGTCGGCAAACCGTGGCTCGTGAGCCACATGCGGCTCTTTGGCCCCTTGAGTGAGGTTCTTCCACAAAATACCACGTGCAGGCGCACCCCGTACAGTGCGGTTGAAACTCTGTGGCCCATGCACAGAAGTCAGTATTTTGTTGAAGAGCCAGTATTTTGTGGAAGAGCTATGCTCAAGGGGCCAAAGAGCCGCATGTGGCTCACGAGCCTCGGTTTGCTGAGCCGCAGTTTGCCGACCACTGTCCTAGACTAAAAGGCTTCAGTGGCAACCCATTATTAGTCCCCCTTACTGTGCAGAGAGTCTGAATATGCTTGCAATACATTTTCCATGCTTTTGCTTAAATCTTCTGGTCTTTGATTTCATTCTTTAGCTTTGTGAGACACGATCCTGGGGAAAAACCTCAGCTTGCCCTTCAGGTATCACTTTCACAAAATCTCTCTCCTTCGGTTCATCTTTCTGTCATGCTCTCTTATTGCGGTATACAAAGACCAGAGGACCACTATTATACAGGTAAGGCCTGAGATTCAGGAAACCACATAAACAAATAATATCTAGAAGTTATTTTCTTAAGATTGTTCTTTGCTGCCAGGCAATCAAGGGATTTGAGTTCATCACTATTTTTCTATCAGTAATCAATATAAGGCCAACATATTAATAAGGAAAAGATTGGTGTGCAAATCAGACTAAAAGGCAATAAAAATTCAAGATGTAAATACAATAAAAAATTTGAAATAAAAACAAAAAGAAATAAAACTAGTTTTAGAATATCAAGAGGTGGCATCACTTAGATTTGTCCTAGAGTTAGTAGACTTGGATTTAGTCCAGACGCAAGAACTAATGTGTTACTTGTATAAACTTGGACAAGTCATTTAAACTCTCAGAGCCTTGGTTCTTCATTTTTAAAAGTAAGATAATGATTCCTGCTTTCCTACTCTCCAGTGTTAAATAAGATAATACCAAAATTATATTGAGAAAAACTTTTGTCTCATTGCTACAGAGAGAGCAAGATGGGTCACCAATAACTCTATTTGAGCCATCTGAGGAAATTTGGCCATGGTTCTCATTCTTACCACATCTGTTCAAACCGCCATGGTCTGATCTGGAAATAGGGCCTCAACATGTGTAGCCAGTGTTTCCATCAGTATGTGAGGATATAGCCTTCATTAAGTTGGACTAAGTGAATTTCTATGAATGGGTCATTCAAGACATCTACCTTATGACAGAAGGCTATCTTTTTGTACATAAAAACAGCAGCAACCCTTATAATATATCCTATATAATAAAACCCTAATATGCAAATCGATCAAATGGCGGGACAACTGGTGGAACGACCAGTCACTATGATGAGCACTGACCACTAGGGGGCAGACGCTCAATGCAGGAGCTTCCCCTTGCTGGTCAGTGCGCTCCCACAGTGGGAACACTGCTCAGCCAGAAGCTGGGCTCATGGCTGGCAAGCACAGTGGTGGTGGCAGGAGCCTCTCCCGCCTTAACTGTAGGTGGGTGGTAAGGAGTGAGGGGTCCCAGACTGCAAGAGCCCTGGACTGGGAGGGGGCGCAGGCTGGGCTGAAGGAATCACCCCAGTGCAGGAATTTCATGCATCAGGCCTCTGCTATATACATATAAAAATAGCACAAACGATAGAGGCAAAGATAAATACATTTGACTTCATTAACATTTTTAAAATTCGGTTCAGGGTTAAGATTGAACATATGCAACTAATTTTGCTTCCTCCTCAAATCCTAGGAAAGGAATTTAAAAGAATACATAAGTCTTTAAGAACAGTGAGAATAGGAGATGATAGCAAACGCATTTTAGAAGCTAGAAAGCAGATGGATCTATGATAATGCCTACAGATACCTCAACCTTAAGCTAGAAAGTGGGAAGAAAGCCAAGAACCAACCTGCTTGACCCACAAAAAGCTCAGGAACTGACAACATGCATGCCTCTGAAGCTAACAGTTAAGCAGAGAGGAAGGGCAGGTGCTAAAATGATAGAAAGAAAACCATTTAAGAACATTTAAACCCCTAGATACTCTCCTCACCCTCCTTGTTCAGGACAACCCCTCACCTACCCCAGTGGAACTCTGGAGGCTATTTTCCGTAGAAGGTAAAATAGAGGCTCTCTAAGCAGGTACCAGGCACAGGCGAGATCCTGGGTGCTGTAGCAAAAAGAGGAGAGTCAGTGGCCAAATGTATACTAAATCCTAAATCCTGAGATGATCCTTCCCAATGCTCCCTTTCCCATTTTGCTCCCCAAATAGTAGCAGACGTTTACTCTCCAAACAAGAGGCTGGAAATTGTGACTATGGACCTGTCCAGATCAAGAGGAAATTTTACTTAAAGATACTGACAATAGAGGTTCCCCAATACAGACCACTGAAGCACCTACAGGGAAAAAGTAAATAAGCCCTATTCACTAGCTCAGAGCTTCCCAAATGCTGCTTAGACTTCTGAGAACAGACAACCAAAGTGTATCAGACATTCAAGGAAAGCTTCTAACTCAAAACATAAAAGTTAAATAAAAACTACTATTGGAAAGAAAATTCTATAAGAAAGGAACAATTAAGAAGAAAACAAGGGGGATTGAAGTTAAGAAGTATAATAGAAATGGAAAAAAAGAAGATAAAATTGAGGAACTTTCAGAAAGTAAAAACTAAAATAAAAAATAGAAAACAAAGGTAGAGTGACATTTGAATAGGGGTTGATCTGGTCGATGCCAAATGCTGAGCCCTTGTTTGAGGAGACTTTCAAAAAATATCTAAGACCGTTGGAAACAAACATGGCTACATAGGTAAACACTGGAGATTGCTGCCTCGCACAACCACTTCAAAAATACAACTAAAAGTCAAAATGGACATCATCCAGAACCACAGGAAGGCTGGCTGAGTGGAAATTCTACAACTGGAAGGAAAGAGAAAAGCATACCGAGACTCAGAGAAGGTGCAGTGAGGAAGTAAAATACAGAGGTACAAAGGTGCATGTGGAGAGGGCTGGCGGTTATCTTTTTCAATCAGGAAGGGGTCTCAAGCTCTGAGCTCCAGTTCCGGGTGAGTCTCTGGGGACCCAGACTCATACAGGAGAAACTGGACTGTCAGGCATTGGTCAGAACTCAAGGGCAGCTTTCTCTCGGGGTGCTTGCAGTGATTGCCGGGACACTGAGAAGCAGGGCCTCTAAGGGCAGGACTGAGAGAAGCCATAACTGCTCACTCCACCCTGTTGATCCCCTGCGACCTAACCCTGTCCAAGCCATGCATATGAAAGGCCTGGCCCTTTGCAATCTGATAATTACCTAACAAACTGTAGCTGGCCAAGGCCCCAGGGCAACTTGCATTGTGTCAAAGCTGGCTCCTGCTGGATAGCCTCAGGCAGAGGCTAGATTAGCACCTCCTTAGAGATCCAGGAGCCAGTGTGCCCAGTGGTCAGAGTGGGACCATCCAGATTGCAGCTCCTCTGATCCATAAAGGACACACTCAAGGGGCAGACTCAGTGAGCACCAAAGCCCCACTGAAGCAAGTCTTCCCCCGGTGGGGTGTCTCCAGCACAGAAGTTCTCCCTCTGCAGACACAGCTGATTCTCACAGCCAATTGGCCTGGAGGTCATTCCCTCCCAGTGTTAACTACAACAATCAAGGCTTAACTACAACAAGACTGTGCACAAAGACCACAAGGGGGTGCACCAAGAGTGTCCTTCTCAGGTAATTGGGGAGGCTGAACC
>NW_006281915.1:171702-174039 GCF_000327345.1 Myotis davidii | reverse complement strand
GTGAAGATATTGGACAAAAATCTTACACCTATGGATGAGGACAGTGGCAGGGGGTAAGGGCATGGAGTGGGGTGGGAACCAGGTGGAGGGGAGCTATGGGGGGATAAAGAGGAACAACTGTAAGAATCTGAACAATAAAGATTTAATTTAAAAAAAAAGAAAACAAAAGATAAAATTAGAAGACCAGTTCAAAGGGCCCAATGTTTAATTGATAGTAATTCTAGAAACAAAGAGATCAGGAACCAGAGAATTTAACAATGAAATCATTCAAGAAAACGTCTCCAAACTAAAGGACAGGGGTTTCCAGATGAATGTCTTAGTGCTCAGTACAATAGGAAAAAAAAGGTAGAAGAAGTAAAAAACGAGAGCAATCCCAGGGTATACCATGGGGAAATTTCAAAAACACTGAGAACAAAATTTAAGAGGGAAGAAAATTAAAAAAGGATGAAGAATCAGAATGGTTTCAGATTTCTCAACATCAATACTGGAAGTTAAAAAAAAATGGAGCAAGTGTTTTCAAATTTCCAATACTAAAGAATTTCTAACTTTCAATATTAGCAGGAGCCTTCTGATCATTGTAGACTGTAATTCAGGAGAAAATACAAGTCTTTCCAAATACAAGACATTCTTCCATATTTACATGTGTTTGATATGTTTAGAGTAGCTCTGTATAGATACATAAGAAGCAATAATATAAAAATTTTAAGTGCACATATCCTTGACCTAGCAATCCCACTGCTAGGAATTTGTCATACAGATAAAAGTGAGGAATAATCTATGTGCAAGGCTATTTGTTGCAGCATCATAGTATTTTTTGCATTGTATTCCCTTCAAACAGGGCAACTAGCTAGCTAGATGCAGTGGAGGGAGACTCTTTGCTGCATACTTTCATGCCTTTGTATTTCACAGGTGTCATTACCTATTTAAAAACAAACAAACACTATCCCTTAATCTGTTAAAGATTTTGTATAATAATTTTGAAAAGTAATCAATACAGTAAAAAAAGGCCTTGGAAGATGATTATTTGCACTGCATATAACCAGTTAAGAACTAGCATCCAGAAAATATAAATGACCTTCTATGAATCAACAGAAAATGCAAGAATCCCCATAAAAATATGGACAAGTCCATGAAAAAGCAATTCACAGAAGAGAAAACTGGCATGTTTAATAAACAGAGTTTTTAAAATACTCAGCATCATTAAAAGAATAATGATGTGTTATTTCACATCCATCAGCTTGAGAAAATGTAATGTCTGACAATATTAAGTATTGAAGATGTAGAAGTTTAAATTAGAGCAATTATTTTGAAGAGTAAGTCAGGGTCTGCAAGTGTGCTGTTGAAAAGGCATAATTAAAAACCCACTAAATAAAAAGTAGGAGGTGTTATGCCCAGATTTTAAGATTCCCAAGGACCCACCAGGGAGCCAGCGACTCCGATGTAAAAGCAAAGAGTCCCTTATTTCAAGGTAGCTCGAGCTCCCCGTCCACCACACTCACCGACACAACAGCAAGCCAAGTGGCAGAGACAGCAAAGCCTGATGCGACGAGGAGTTTTATAGGGGGGTGGAGTAAGGGCAGGAGAGGGGACTGTGGGCCCCGCCGATTGGCCAGGCGCGAGTCGGTGTCTCATTACACAGGATGTGGTCATATTGATGGCGTGCACTTCTCTTGATTATCATTGGTTAGTCCAGAGAAATTCTGGGTGTGGCTAGCAGAGGCTTCTGGGAAGAAGCCTTGCCAAGCACATGGCTCTGCCCCAAAATGGAGGACCCAGGGTAAGATGGAGGGTGTAGTCCTTGCCCTTTTATTCCCCCCTTGTCTTGGAACTTCCGGCTCAATCATGAGATGGACTGTATTTCTATTCCACCGTTGCTAGAGTCCCATACTGGGCACACAGAAGTATTAACTGAACTATCCCTATAAGCTTAACAAATGGTCCGGTGGAAGGGAAAGAAACCATTTTAGATTTAACAACTTCTATTGAAATAGGATTTTTCTTCTTAAAATTCCTCCATGGCTATCAAAAGCTAAATCAAGATTAATTTATCTACTGTCCTGATGTTTGCATAAACACAACAAGAATGGTAACCGACTACCTTTGCTGGAATTTCATGGTCGAACCTTAATGTGCCCCGTAGGGCCAGGAAGCCAAGCCATCCAGCTGCCATCAGGCCTGCCTGCAGTATCTGCTGAGTTAGGTGAATCCCTCACCTATAGCAACTCCACCTGAGCCTACTCTCCAGGCTTTAAGGCCCATCCCAGTAGCCCTCCTACTTGTTGCGGCCCAGAGTGTGTGGGGGTTCCGCAGGGATGCAGAAGCATCTTTACTGCTACC
>NW_006281915.1:169835-171489 GCF_000327345.1 Myotis davidii | reverse complement strand
GGGATCCTATAAATTGTCCTTGTCTCTTTGGAGCCATGTTCATGAAGATGCAGGCATTATCCAAGTGTATTACACAGTATTGTGGGGGCTCCTTGTGACAGGAGTGATCGCAATTCATGTTACCAGCATCAGGCAGGTCGAGCACTCCGTGGCTTGAGCTTGAGCGGGCTGCGTTGATCTTGATCGATGCTTCATTTGGTGATGAAGTCTTTCCGGGTCATGGATGGATCCGCTGACCAGACATGAGTGTGATGGACCCAGGTCACGACGCCGTCTACCTTGAGAGCGGTGGGGGTTGTCAGCACCACAATGTAGGGACCCTTCCAACATGGCTCTAGGGTCTCCCGGCAGTGCCTTCTGATGTAGACCCAATCTCCTGGTCTGTGCTGATGAGGAGTTGGGGTTGGGCTGGTCTCGTAGATGGCACGGAGGCGCGACCAAATGTTCTCGTGCACCCTCTCAATCGCCTGGTCTGTGCTGATGAGGAGTTGGGGTTGGGCTGGTCTCATAGATGGTGCGGAGGCACGGCCAAATGTCCTCGTGTGCCCTCTGGAGCCCTCTCAAGGAAAGAGATTGTTAAAGAAAAGCCACCCAGTCCTCACCAGTCTCCGAGTCTGATTCCTCCTCTCTTGGAGAACTTCAAAGTCCTGATGGCTTCTAGGTAACACTGTTTATCAGTTACAGTGCTCTGCTTTCTTGCCCTTCTACCAGTTCCCTTTGTGGCAGAGCAGCAACCAGGCCTCTTTCAAGGGAGTGAGCTAGAAGTGGGTATCAGCCCCTCCTTTGCTAGCAGCAACAGGTACCAAACCCTTTCAGTACATTTGACCAGCTTCATCCCCGCCCACCTTTACAGAATCTAAGGCCAATTGTCTTCCTTTAACCAGCAAGCCAAATGACACTGGCCTGTATTATTTAATTCAGCACAGGCAGGGGTAAGGGCCCATGAAATCTCTTCCCCGAGGATCTGTGAGCCCCACCCTTAAATGTCCCAATCAGACTAGAAAAACCACAAATACCTTTTAAATCTACCCCAGAATTCCAAAATCCCAACCTAGCACAGAATATCACATAGCAAATCAAAGTTCCCAGCAAAGAAACAGACAGATGTTTACTAGTTAGGCTGTCCAATTCCACCTCTGACAGAGCAAGCGCCCTTGGGGAAAGCCGCTTGGGGCGCTTTGCTTTTGGTCAGAGCATTCAGCCTTAAAGAAATCAAGTGTGTGCCCTTTTTTTCCCCCACAGACTTCCACACTTACATGAACAAATAATTATACCCAAGTGGACATACAAACATCAAATAAACATTTATATTTACACCCTTTCAGTGAACAAGTACTTTTACAGTCTCAGGATCTTGAGCAGATAACAGGAATATAGCCCAAGTCCGCTGATGGGGGCCTGACAGGAACAGACCCTTTCCCACGTCCCAGGACGGGATTCTTGACCTATGTCTCATCCAGATAGAAATGGTACTCATATTTGAACAAGGAAATCAAGACTAAATAGACATGATAACTAGATACATTCCCCATTAAGAACTTTGAGGTGCATGCCACATTTATACCACAAAATACCAACAAATCAGATTCAGTTGTGTAAAAGACTGTCTTTTTTTTTTTTTTTTTTTCTTAGTTTTCCAGAATTCTTGGAAAAC
>NW_006281915.1:166842-169813 GCF_000327345.1 Myotis davidii | reverse complement strand
GCGAGCCAGTCCGAGTTTTGACTTCCCTCCGGAAGTCCCAGAGACGGTGAATACCATCTAGAAGCCATTCCTCCAGATACAGGACAAGTCCCTTAGAGATTCTTGATAAAGAACCATTAACAACAAAATCGACAGATTAAACACATTGGACCCTCTGACGTTTCAGGGGTACCAAGGAAGGAGAAGTTAGGCCACATCCAGCCCTTCTCACAATCCACCATTAGTGACCAGTCCCAGCTCACTGTTCTACCATTATTTCTTTGTCAAGTTCATCTCCGCCATTTCTAAGGCCAAAACAGTCTCTGGTTTTTATTCTGTACACAGCAAAAGGTCAAGTTCAGCTCAAAACTATGCGCACTCGTTTTTAAACTGGCCTTTTCCCTTTACATGTGCACAGAAATCCCGGCAATTCTCTATCTACAAGCCCTTTAAGAAATACAAGCTCTATTGTCGGCCCTTATAATGCCAACTGCTTAAAACATTGGTGTATCATATCACTAAAATTATATTAAGACCGTGATTGCTAATTTAGTATTAAATAAATCTGAGAGGCAGGCACACTTTCTGCCCCATCTGCATTTCCTTAGTAAAACTCTGCCTTAAAACTCCACACCTGAAATCCCATCCTGCCTCAGTGAGCAGACATTCCTTTTGTGATTGACTAAGTCAGAGGGCGGGCCCTTTACTGTTCCAAGATGGCGGCCCCCAGGTGCACCGCATGCCATGCGGCCAACGTGGTGGCTGCAAAGTCAGGCAGCTCAACATTGTGGCTGTCTAAACTGCTCTCTGACAGAAAAGATGATTTCCTCATTCTCACAATAAACAAGGGAAGAGCAAACCAAAACCTCTAAAAGATAGATGGCCAACATTATATTGCAGAACTTTTTTAAATCTTAGGTAGCAAATTAAATACGCTAGCCCAAAACCCTATCCAAAATCAGATGGTGCGCACATTAGTTTTAAGCCAGCTTTTCTCCTTACACGTGCACAGAAATCCCAGATACATTTACTTGGGGAGGGGGTGACCTGTTTTCACAGCCCCTCACTCAGATGGCCGCCCGACTGCCACACAAAGGAGGGGGTAGGGCAGTCCCCCTCCCTCCACACTTGCACACTTTCACCAGACATTCATTCAGAGTTTAAAAAATCCATTAAATTCCTAACAACTTCCCAACCCTTGAGGGAGCTCTAAAGCCTCCCCCAATCTCCTTGAAATGATCAATCACAATTCCCAAAGCAGCAGTCTGAGTCCGTCCCACAATGTCTGTCCAGTACAAACACAGAACACTACACAGGGCCCGATAGTACAGCCTTCCAACTCCATGGAAGCAGAACCAAAACAGACTTCCAATTCCATGGAAGCCAAACCCGAAAGCTAGACGATGGCCTTACGCCAAACCGGTGGGAGCGACCCGCCTCGTCTCAAATCCGTGAGGGGCATACTCATCCCTCCTGGGGAGCGGAACATCTTCCAACTCTCCCTCGCCTGTGGTCTTTCACGGCGCATCCACCTAGACCCCTCAGGCACTTACAGATTCCAGAAACAAGCTCACACAGAGCAGAACACACGACACAGACACCTACCGCGGTCAGTCAGACTCTTCGGATCAGGGGTCCTCGATGGTCTTGGGAATCCCGGGAGAGCCACCAAATGTTATGCCCATATTTCAAGATTCCCAAGGGCCCACCAGGGAGCCAGCGAGTCCGATGTAAAAGCAAAAAGTCCTTTATTTCAAGCTAGCTCGAGCTCCCCATCCACCACACTCACCGACACAACAGCAAGCCAAGTGGCAGAGACAGCAAAGCCTGATGCGACGAGGAGTTTTATAGGGGGGTGGAGTAAGGGCAGGAGAGGGGACTGTGGGCCCTGCCAATTGGCCAGGCACAAGTTGGTGTCTTGTTACACAGGAGGGGCCAGGCGCGAGCCGGTGTCTCATTACACAGGATGTGGTCATATTGATGGCGTGCATTTCTCTTGATTATCATTGGTTAGTCCAGAGATATCCTGGGTGTGGCTAGCAGAGGCTTCTTCTGGGAAGAAGTCTTGCCGAGCACATGGCTCTGCCCCAAAATGGAGGACCCAGGGTAAGATGGAGGGCGTAGTTCTCGCCCTTTCAGAGGAAAGATGTAAGAAATTATAAACTTAAAAACTGTAAATAAACAAGTTCCCAAATAAAATAAAAATCAAGTCTCAAGTTGTATTCAATCTGTAATTTTTCCCTTGGGAGGATGTCTGTTTCTCCTCTGTGGAAGGGTAGAGGCTGTTCAGGTGATTTGACCCCATCCAAACTCTGCCAGAGCCATCCCCAAGAGTGGGCTCTGTGTGCATTGAAGATGGCTCAGGTACTTGCATGACTGGGAAGGTGGGGATGAGAGAATTACTTTGGTTTATTCCCTGCCCTCTGTGGTGTGAACACATGCATGCCACCCCTAAACAATGCTCCATATGCTCTTTACTCCTAGTTTTCCAGGGAAGAAGCCACACTGTAGCAGGACAAGAAGATCATAAGCCTCTAATAGAGCTCATCCCTCAAGGCAATACAGCCTCCTCACGTCGACCTTCACCAGATAAAGCCTGTAAAGTACAGAGCCCTCCTCCTTTCCTCATGCTACTTCATCCTCCCCTCTCCCGCAGCCTTTTAAACATCTACTCCTTCCAACTTTGAACCTTTGCTCCTTTCCCATATTACGGCCCTTTCCTCAGCAATTAGCAAGGCCCATGTTTCCCTTTGCAAAATCTTCACAACCTATGACATTAGTTGGAAGTCGGAGGCATTCCTTCCCTAGCCATGTTAGACTAGAGGGAGGAAGATGCTGGAAGCGGAATGCCTGGGAATTAAGGAAAGGAAGAGGACATGAAGACATTTTTGCCCTGAAGGAGGCAGTTTACGTCCCCTCCCTCCTATCTTCCGTCCTTTATTACTAGTTATTATTGTTAGTCTCTTACTTTGCCTAATTTATGAATTAAAAT
>NW_006281915.1:164850-166242 GCF_000327345.1 Myotis davidii | reverse complement strand
AACTATAGTTTCTACCTGAGATGATTATTACCATACTTCAAAAGGATGGTCTGAAATTAAAGTTTAACTAAAGCAGTTATGGTGGGCAGTTACATCCTAGGCCAGTATCTTCACTGACAAGGTCAACCTTTACCTTAACTGAGCCTATCTGTCTTTTTGCATCTATAATAACATACCATTGAAATGTCTGGGTAACTTGTAACTTCCCTTTTTCTGGAGCCCCTGGGGCACAATCAAATGTGCTGGGTGCCAGGACAGATACCACATATTCCTTCATTATCATGTTAATTGTTCCTGGGCCCACCTAAGTATGTGTCCATCATTTTACTTTTTATCCAATCCCAGGGATCTCCCCTGCTTTGCTTTATCCCTCCTCCTTAATCTATCACCAATGAATTTCATGTAACCCACCTACATCCCTACTTTGATTGCAATGTATAAATACAAATGTAACCCCGCCATTCTACAGAGCATTTTCTCAATTCGTTGAGTTTCTGCTTCCTGGCATATGTCGACAGTTTGGCTCAAATAAACTAACAAAAATTCTTTACAGGTTTCAATGTTTTGGTTTTTTTTATGTTAACATATGTCTAGGGGAAAACATAGTATATATAATAGGGTTTGGTACTATCTGCCTTCTTAGGCATTCACTGGAGGTCTTAGAATGTATTCCCCTGCAGATGTGTGTGTGTGTTGTTGTTGGTGGTGGGGGTACTATATTTGCCTTTCCACAATTTACCACTCAGGTTCTTTTCCTTTATCTTGTCACTTCTCTAAAAATTAATTGTTCCTTTCTAAGAAGCTATATAAATAAACTTACATTATGAGAAAAACTTTGAGTTATTTGTCTCTGGGTACTGCCATATGTGACATACATTATGTACAGGTTAATAAACTTCTGCTTGTTTTTCTCTTGTTAATCTGTCTTTTGTCAGGCCAATTTGCAGGGCCCCTTGTGAAAGCCTAAAATGGATAGAGAAGGAGATTTTTCCTCTTCTTCAGGAATATGTCTAACAGAAATAAGATTTTAGAAGTGTTAGCTAACATTACAGCAGTAATCATATTGCAATATATAAATGTATCAACTAACCCATTGTACACCTTAACTTACACATTATATGTGAATTATAACTTAATTTTTTAAAGTTTTTTTTTTTAATATAAGAAGGTAAAATCAACATGTTTAAGGTGAAATGAACCTGTTTCTGAGTACGATGGATTAGCTAGTAACTGACCCATGCTCACACCTCAAGCAACCAAGAAATAGAAGCAAAATAGAGAAATCATCTGTGTAAGGCAGAGGAGAGCTGCTGAATCAACAAGAACTGGAGAGGCTCAGCCTCCACAGGGGAAGAAACTTGGGGAGGGAGAGCTGGTTTCTGAGACACTTAA
>NW_006281915.1:122774-162210 GCF_000327345.1 Myotis davidii | reverse complement strand
ACACACTTCTTTTGAATGGAGCAATTAGCTAACCCAGATGGACACCCCAATTACCAGGTGAATTTAGGATGAACAATGTGTGACAAATGGTGTTGTCAAGTCCTCTTACTTGAGGACTAGTTGATTTGCCTTGTGAGAACGTGTGTAGTGGATTGTATCTGCCTGGCTATATACAAAGCTATATTTCAAACTACATGAAAATGAAAATGGAACATAAGAACATCGGGCTGGTGCCTAGTTTGGGAACACAGCCACACTTTCTTATTTATGTATTTGCTGAATGCTTTCCTGCTAATGGCAAGATAGAGTAGTTGGGACCAAGAGCCTACGGAATAGCCACAAGGTCTAAAATATTTATTATCTGGCTCTTCATAGAAAAAGGCTGCAGCTGACTCCTGATCTAGTGGGTGCGCAAGACACCTGGAAAAGCTAAGTTATTCAGTATAGCAAAGTCAGAGGAATTTGGGGTAGGGTCCTGGGAACATGGGGAAGGTAAAGAGGAGGAGATTGATATTAGGGCAAGGGGGTGCAAACCCAAATGTATAGAGGGGTTGGAAGTTAAAGTAAATGAGTGCAATGGGCCAAATGGAAATTTTAGTGAATAGAAGCCAGGAGTCAGCTGGTCCTGGCTCCACTTGATCGCTGATATGTGAGGAAGTAAACCAGCCAAACCATCTGCCTTTTTTTCCAAGAGAAGCTGGAAATCTCACACTGTTAAAATATGACCATCTAATTTCAAATTTGAAAAGCAGGTCTCAAGACAGGCTTCAGTTGGTGATCACCAAGTTTAACTTCTGGTCTAGAGAGTGGGGAGGACTCTCCATGTTAAAATGGGATGAGCAGGATTTTTAGAGCAGTGGTTCTCAACCTTGGCTGCACATTAGAATTACCTGGGAATCTTTTTAAAATCCTGATTTCTTGGCCTCATCCTACAGAAATTCTGTTATTATTTGTTACTAATGTTGTGGCCCCACCCCATAACAAAGAAACAGAATTTCCAGAGGATGAGGTCCAGAAATCAGGATTTAAAAAAGATTCCCAGGTGATTCTAATGTGCAGCCAAGGTTGAGAACCTAGGCTAAAGGGGCAAGGAGGGGGCATGTACTGAGACTAGGAAGAGCCATACCTATAGGAATGAGCCATTGCAAGAAAACCATGAATTTTGGGAGACAGCAAGGAAAGTGAGTCCCCCACCCACTCTCTTCCCTGAACCTCCTATCTCTTGCTGGTACCTCCCTTTGCTGAACCCAGCCAGTAATCAGAGGGCCTGAGAATGGGGTTGCTGCAGTACTTAGAAGTCAATGCCCAACATCACCACAAGAGAGCTTGGTAAGTGAATCTTGACATCACATCTGCATTGTCAACCAATGGTTGTTGGTACCAATTCAATGAGAATCTCCAATTTGGGGTGCAGTAAGAAGGAAACTCTATTTAATACAAAACAGCTCATGGTGATACAGCACAATGTGAGGTGTGAGATGGCCCTTGGGTCAGACCCCTCTCGAGCTAAATAGTCTGCTCTGGTCCTCACTCATCTGCTTTGTTCTGTGCCAGTCTGCTCTGCCTGTGCTGGTCTATCCCACTCCGCTCCAGTGAGACATCTTCTGAGTTTCAGCTCCAGTCAGGGAAACACACTTTTTGGTGGAAACAGAAAGTGTGCTCTCAGGGACAGAGGAAAGCGGATTTATATAGACCGAAGTCCCTGCCCCTGGTCCCTGATTGGCCTGTCCTCATGCAAAGGAGGACTTCAAATCCTCATCATTTGATTGTTCCAAAAGACATTGTCCTTATTGGTCTGAGCTATTTGGATTTGTTGGTGAAGAAGCAGGTGGGGATATAGCCGCACAGCTCTGATTAGAAGGGAAAAGCCTCAGTTTTATTGGTTGAAATAGGACTTCAGGAATTCCTTTATAAGGGCTGGCTGAGATGGCAGAAACACCATACAGGCAGGCAGTTCAGGGCAGAGGCAGGTAATTCAGTGCAGGTTTTCCCCTGAAGTGCAGTTTACATGACAGGTTCCTGTGTAAAAATGGCTGCTAGGCTGTTTTTATTTGTCTGTTTTTAATTTGAGCCCAGTTAGCCACTAGTAGCTCTTTTTAGTGGGTATCTTCTTTCTCAGGATTCACAACATTAATAGATTATACATATATAAATTATGGCGAACAGAGGGATTTATGTGATTCATAATTTGGAGACAAGATTGAATGAAAGTTTCTGCAGTAGTGGCATTTGAGACTTTAAATGATGAGTAGGAGATTCCTAAAAGAAGAATGAGGTGGAGAGGCATTCTAGAGAGAGAATGCATAGAGCAAAGGCCATAATACTAAATGTATGGACTATGATTTGGAAAAGCTGGTGGTCTGGTGTGACTAGACTGTAGGAACTTGGTGAGGAGGAAGGGACATGAGCTAAGCAAAGCAGAATGAGAAACCCCTGATGGCCATGCTGGGGAGTTTCTAGGCCAGTGGTCCTCAAAAATGTGGACTGAATACCATCACCAGCAGCAGCAGCAGTTGAAACTTGTTAGAAATGCAAATTCATGGCCCCAACTTCACACCTACTGGGTCAGAAACTCTGGGGATAGGTCTTAGCAATCTGCATTTTATTGAGCCCTCCAATGATTCTAACACAAGATCAAGTTTCACAAGCACTGCTCTGGGCATTAGAGAATGACTGACATATTATTTGAGGAGTCATGAGATCAGAGCTATTTTTCTCAAAAAATAGTTTGCAGTAAGAGAAGGAAGAGTTGGGACAGAGAGAGTTTTATGTGGGTATTTTAATCATTCTGGTAAGAGAACTATGAAAATGCCAATGGGGTAGTGAGATTTGAAGTGAAGGAGAGGCAGGACTAGTGATGATGGACGTGCAGGACAAGAGGGAGAAGCCAAAGGTGCCACTAAGACTATATATCAATATACTATTACTGTGATATATTTTATATTACCTGTTGTTTTACCAGGAACTAAAACTAAGTTTCCTCCTCTATAAAATCAGGCATTTCAACATCATTTCTGCAGTCCTTTTTGACTCCTATGCCAAGCAAATAAAGCTGTGGAGTGATCTGCTGTGTCTTTTCAAAGCAGAGGTTGGAATGATAACCCATGGCGGTGCACTGTATCACATCTTAGTTGGCCTCACTTCCCTTTTTGTTTGTTCTTCCTTCACTGACCTGGGTTTGCACCTCCCAAACAAGTTGCTAACATCTTGATTTTTACCTAAGGATGTGTTTTGGAGGCCTCAGAACCCAATCAATAGAAAAGAAAATGGTATCCAACTCCCATATGGCAATCAAAGCAAAGCCAGTACTACACCCCAAGATAAATGTAAGAAGTAGCACAAAGGTTTGATTTCTCTGCTGATTGCTTTGATGCTATCTGTGATGTTGTAATTTATAATAGGAAATTTATAATACGTATTTGGTATTTGTCCCAGTTTGTGGCACAGACCTAAGATCCTTGGACTTTCCCGAAAGCTGAGAGCCCAAAAAGATGTATTTTATGTTAATGAGGTGACTTGTTATAATGAGGTTGTTATGGAATTGGCTCGGAAGAAGGGACAGTTGTACACTCGGAGGTTCAGGAAAGTAAACCTTTATTCAAAGCCGTGCTGCCAGTTCAGGGGACTTAAAGATCCAGATCCTGAACCACTTAGACAATGAGATTTTCTCCGTATATATTTCTGCGTCTCTTGTTTCCTAACTACCAAGCTTCTGTAGTGGACTCACACAGCCCGCCTCGCGTCAGTTAGATGGTTAACTTAGACTGTAGCTAATGTCCATCCTGGATGGCGCCATTGACCTCCCGCTAGTTAAGCTGTTACATCCTTGGTTTATGTAACCTGTTACATCCTTGTAAATTGGAAGTGTTTACGTAAATAGGTCTTGCAAGGCCAGATAATTAAGGATAGGGCAGTGACTTCCTTATAGGCTATCAGGAATGTGCATTAGGGATACTGATTAACTAGGTACAGAGTCCGGCTGCTAGTCTCCTACATTCTTTCACAAATGGAGTTACTTATCGGCTAGCAAGAGTGTGTGTTAGAAGACAGGTTACTGGCACAGATTCAGATTGCTACCCTCCCAAAAAATGTCTTATGTTCCCCATTAATATCTCCGATGCTTCACATGAGGAGCAAAGGGTCCCAGCCCCTGTAACTTCATGCTGTAAAAACCAGCATGGACAGACAGTGGCTGAATGACATGGAGGCTGCTGGAGTCCCAAGTAGTTCCTCTTAAAAAGGCCAGCACACAAACTTATTCAGTCTTGCTTCCTCTGAGCTCCAGCAATGGGAGGCAGCTCTTAGGGAACCAGAGACATACAAGGAGGAACTGGATTGTCTAGCATCAGGGCAGGAACTCAGGTGTGGCTTTCTCCCAGACGAAGGTGCTCTCAGGGATCATTGTTCCTATGCTGGGACCTCCTCCAGTTGCAAAGCTGACTGGCAACCATATCTGAGTTTCCCTCACATTGTTCACTCAGTCCTGGTGATTCCCTGAGATCATGCCCCATCCAACTTGCAGCCCCACCCAAGCTGTTTGCAGCAGTTTTTCCATATGAATGGTCTGCCCTGGCTCAGATTTTGCTAAAATCTCTTAAGCAAGCAGCAGCTGGTCCAGGGAGTCCCAAACCTATCAATAAGAGGTCCAAAACCTGGCACTAGCACCAGCCTGCCTTGCTTCACAGCTTGACCTCACCTGGGAACCTCTAAGCCCAATTCTAAAAAGCAGCCATCTGCAGATCTCTCTGTAGCTCCTGCTAGGTGGTCCCAGGCAGTGACTGACTTTGTACCTCCCAGGAGGTAGACAGCTTCAGATCATACCATATTAAAACTCTACACATCCACAAGTGACACACCCAAGGGGCAGACTCCGTGAGTATCAAAGCCCCACAGAAGCAAGTCTTGCTCCATTTGGGTGTCTTCCACTGTAGTCACAGCTGGTCCTTATAGACAATTGGCGTCAACTTCTCTCAGTTACATCAATAGCAATCAAGGCTCAATTACAACAAGACTGGGCACACAGCCCATACAGGGGTGCATTTAGAGTGCCCAGCTCAGGTGACCACTGGGTCCTACAGGACACCTACTACACAAGGCCATTCTACCAGTTCCAGGAGACATAGCAGCTCTACTTAGTATATAGAACAAACACAGGGAAGCATCCAAACTGCAGAGACAAAGAAACATGTCAAATGAAAGAATGGAAGAAATCTCCAGAAAGAGAAATCAATGAAATGGAATCAAGCAAACTGCTGGACATAGAGTTCAAAACAATGGTTATAAGGTTGCCCACTGATCTTAATGAGCGCTTCAAGTGACTCAAAGAGACTTAGTGAGACTTTCAAGGATCTTAGTGAGAATGTCAAAGACATGGAAAAAGACCAGTCAGAAATTAAGCATACATTAACTGAATTAAAGAATAATTTACAGGGATTCAGCAGTAGAGTAGAGGATTCTGAGAATCAAATCAACAATTTGGAATATGAGAAAGCAAAAACAAACAAACAAACAAACAAACAAACAAAAAACCCAAAACACAACACCCAATCAGAAGAGCATAAAAAGCAAAAACATGAAGATAGAGATAGTATAAGGACCTTCTGAGACAACTTAAGCATATCAACATTTGCATTATGTGGATGCCAGAAAGAGAAGAGAGAGAGCAAGATATTAAAAACCTATTTGAAGAAATAGTGACAGAAAACTTCTTCTACCTGGCGAAAGAAATAGATTTACAAGTCCAGGAAGCCCAGAGAGTCCCAAAGAAGAGGAACCCAAAGAGGCCCACACCAAGACACATAATAATTAAAATGTGAAGGATTAGACAAAGAAAGAATCTTAAAAGCACCATGAGAAAAGCAGTTAGTACTACAAAAGAGCACCCATATGACTGTCAGCTAATTTCTCAACAAAAACTTTGCAGGCCAGAAAGGAGTGGCAAGAAATATTCAAAGTGATTAATAGCAAGAACCTACAACCAAGATTACTCTACCCAGCAAAGCTGTCATTTAGAATTGAAGGTCAGATAAAGAGCTTCCCAGACAAGAAAAAGTTAAAGTAGTTCATCACCACCAAACTAGTATTACATGAAATGTTGAAGGGTATTAGAGGAGGAGGAGGAGGAGAAGAAGAAGTAGGAGTTAAAAATATGAATAATAAAGTGGCAACCAATACATATCTATCAACAATTGAATCTAAAAATCAAAATAAATAAACAAGAAATCTAATGAACAAAATAAACTGGTGAATAAAATAGAATAAGAGGCATGAAAGCATAGAACAGACTGACAAATCTTAGAGGGAAGCGGGTGGGGGACAGAAAGAGATTAAGCAAAGATCTTACCTATGGACACAGACAGTAGGGTGGTGAAAGGGCAGGGTGGAAACAGGGTGGAGGGGAACAATGCGGGGGGAGAGGGGGGACATCTGTAATACTCTCAACAAGAAAGATTTTTTTGAAAGTAAAGAAGCATGTGTCTATCATTTAACTTTTTATCCAATCCCAGAGGTGCCTCCTGCCCCCACTTTGCTTTCTCCTGCCTCCCTAATCAATCACCAATGGATTTTGTGTAATCCACTATGTCTCCGCTTTTGACAGCAATGTATAAAACAAGGTGAAAAACTACCATTCTCCAGAGCATTATCTCAATCTGCTGAGATTCTGCTTCCTAGCAATTGTTGACAGTTTAGCTCAAATAAACTCACAAAAATTCTTTACAAGTTTGAATGTTTCTTGTGTTGACAATTCTATTAGTGAGAGCTAAACCCAGGAGTTGGATTTCTTCCTAACAGAAGCAATTAAATTTCCACTTTCCCTCTTGATTTTCACCATCCCTGCACTACAACTTTAGTTGAATAGCTCATATCATTAATTCAGTAAAGACGTCTCTGGAAATAAACATGCCTTTTCCAAACATAAGATTATCCTGAAGGCCCAAATTTTATACTATTTGCCCAATGACAATGTTAAATTTAAAGAAACGACTGTAGTTCTAGTTCATATTAAAGGACAGCTGATGCTCACATTACTTAAAACTTGATTGCAGTTTACACTGCCATTCTTTTTTTTTTTTAAATATATATTTTATTGATTTTTTATAGCGAGGAAGGGAGAGAGAGAGAGAGAGAGTTAGAAACATTGATCAGCTGCCTCCTGCACACTTCCTTCTGGGGATGTGCCCGCAACCAAGGTAGATGCCCTTGACCGGAATTGAACCTGGGACCTTTCAGTCCGCAGGCCGATGCTCTATCCACTGAGCCAAACCGGTTAGGGCTACACTGCCATTCTTGACTATTGATATCCTGTCTCATTCCAGTAATGACTTGAGAGGAGCAAGCTTTGGTTTTACAGAATAATTATCTTTTAAAAAACAATCTTTCATGTGAGCCTAAGTGTTATGTGGCTATGAATCATTTCTGCCGTGTTGTTCCCTTTCTGAAGATGCTGCTCTCCAGCTTTCTTTTACCCTCCAATCCAGAAAAGGCAAACCTCCTCCCTGAGAAATACTTTTCCTCTTCTCTCACACAGAAAATGAAAACCTGTCTCTCTGGCCTCTTCAATGTAAAATGTAACTGATCTCCAGTGCAATTTGAGCTATTCTCCATTTCCAGGTAGTTCTTTTATCTTCGTCATCATTTATGCCCCTTTTGTGTGTCTCCTGATATCAAATGTGAAAATTTCCACTACTCGACATTTGAGCTCACATTAACCTAGTTTCCTGCCCTTTCTGGCCCTTAAGGTCTAACATCATAGGACTTAAAAATATCCTACCTTGGGGAGTAGGTATCGAGTTATCTAAGGCTCACAGGATCACTTAGGACTATCCTACCTTGGGGAGTAGGTATCGAGTTATCTGTCTAAGGCTCACAGGATCACTTAGGATCTCAGTTACTATCACATTTTCTTGAAGGAATTTATAATTTTGTTATACTATTTATCAAATTGTTAGCATTCTGGGGAACACAGTTTTAGCTGTCCATATGAAAATACCACTATTTCATATGGATTTCAGAGTGGCAGAGAGCATAGGAAAGTTACTCTGCCTCTAGTTTCCTTGTCTGTGAAATGACAGAATTGACTGATCTCGCAGGTTATGGTGAGGATTAAATGAGCGGATCCATGGGAAATGCATAGAAACTGCTAGAAATCCATCAGAAGTACTCACTGCTAGCTGTTATTATCCTGACTGGAAATAGTCTCTATGAGGCAGGGTGCAGTGGGGATAATACCAAACTTCTGGGCTTTTTGTTTAAATCCGGGTCTTTAGCACTGTTTGGACAAATACACTTAATTTCAGTGTTTTTGGATGCAAAAGTAGAATAACAGCACCTGCTTTAGTATATGACAGAGAAGTTGTGAGACTCAAAATAACATAACACATATGAAAAGTCTGTAAACAAAGCCCTTCGTGGGGTTATGATTACACTCTGTCTTTTGCAGTTCTATTCTCTTACCCAATTCTGACACTGTATATGAGCTGTGAGTTTTCCAATACTACCAAGCAATTCTCCAACACCAGCTGGGCCCTATGGTTTAACTCAATTCCAACACTACCTACCTGGAAATAGTATCAGATCTCACAGGTTAAGGGCTTGGTTCCATAGGACTGCCCCCACTTCAGATGCCAATTGCAAGTCCAGGTTGTTACCTGTGCTTCTGACCAACTGGCTATATATCCGAGGCTTTATACCACCTCCTTGGGTTCCATTAATTTGCTAAATGGCTCTCTGAGCTCAGAGGAACACTTTACTTACTAGATCACTGGTTTATTATAAAAGGATATAACTCAAAAACAGCCAGATGGAAGAGAGGGGTAGGGCATGGCATAGGGAAAAGGGTGAGGGACCTCTGTACTTGCCCCAGAACACCACTCTCCCCAAATCTCCATGTGTTCATAAACCCAGAAGTTCTCCGAGCCCCATCCTTTTGGGTTTTTATAGAGCCTTCATTCATAAATATGGTTAAATCATTGGCCAATGGCCACCGATTCAACCTCCATCACCTCTGCTGTCTCATCAGGTCAGGAGTGGAATTGGAAGTTCCAACCCTCCAATCTCATGGTTGGCTCCCCTGGCAACCAACCCCATCCTCAGTTGCTTTCCAAAAGTCACCTCATTGACATAAACTCTGGTGTGGCTTAAAGGGCTTTGTTGTGAATATCAGGAGACCTTAATCACGCTCCCTCATTGATGAGGAAAATAAGACTTTTTTTTTGTGGGGGGGCGGCACCCCCACAGACCCATCAGAATCCGAATCTTTGCAAGTGGAACCTGTCACTGGGAATTTTTTAGAAAACACTAGGCTAGACAATGCTAATGTGCATCTTGGGCTGTGCCCCGAGGTTCTAAAGGTACAAACCTGTCATGGTGATCTTCCTCCAAAAGCAAACTCAATAAGCAATGAAGAGGCCACTGCTATGTTTTACAAAAATATTTATCTTTGTGGTTAGTATCAAGTAGATTATGATTACTGGGCTCCTGCCCTAACGTTACAGATTTTGTAAGCAGTGTCCTAATACAGGTTTCTAGACCAGTATAGAAGCCTGCACCTTCCCGGAGCCCCCTGCTTAACGCTCTACTCTTGGCAAACACCCTGCCTGCACAAAGGAAGAGAAACTGGTAGAAGGCAATAAGCATGGGGAACAGAGATCCTGGTGTTTTGTCTACCATTTCCAAAAGAGCTGCTGAGAAGCAGTTGGTATAACAAAAGATGATCATTGTTACACTGTGGCAACAGGATTAGGGAACTACAAGACACAAAGAATGATTAAGAGGCCCTAGCCGGTTTGGCTCAGTGGATAGAGCGTCGGCCTGCACACTGAAGGGTTCCGGGTTCGATTCCAGTCAAGGGCACATGCCCGGTTGCGGGGAGGTCATCTCAACACCTTGGACTTCAATACCCTCCTGTGTGAGATCATCAAGGCTCTTTCATGTTCTGGGTTCTCAGGCTCTCGGATTAATGGTTGTGCTGGGATGATTAGCCACTTCCCAGGCACCAGAACACCAGCTGGCAGCACGGGCCACAGTCACTGTGAAAAATAATACAAAGCTTACCAGGGACTTTGGTGTGTATTTATATCCACAGTTTGAAAATACAGTGTGTGTGTGTGTGTGTGTGTGTGTGTGTGTGTGTGTGTGTGTGTTTGGTGGGTTGGGGGAAGGCTTGCAATTTCTACTTCCCCTAAAGAACCTATTGGAGGTCTCCTGTCCACACCTGCCATGTCCTTCTCCATTACCTGCCTTCTCTTACTCCATGAACATGACCACATCGTGCCTCTCCAACAGGCTCCACGATGTTGAAGGCTGTCACAAAGGTCCCAACACGTAACTGCAACTTGCTTTAGTTATGGTGTCAAAATAGCAAACAAGAAGTCATGGAATACAAAATAGTTGAAAAATCCCCACGCATTTCTCTCATTGCACTCATTTTTACCTTCCTGTCCTCCATTTACAGAGGTCTGCAAAGAGAACAGTCTAAAAAAGATGAACACAGAAAGCACATTGGGTTTACCATACCTGTGGCCTGGTTAGTTTTAGCTTTCATGGTCTATTTCCTTTTTGGTTTTGGTCTCATTTTCTTGACTGCTTTGCTTCACTGTTTTGGCATTAACTTAGATACTTTATAGTAAGTAAAATCCCCCAAACACAAGGTGTTTATCATCTAAACGATGTTGCCTACCTCCTATCGTAGTTTATGGCACACTCTCCCACAAGTTCTTCCCAACCATGCAGCCAGACCAGAACCACAAGGGAGGTGGTTCTCTTCCCCGTGAATTGTGCCCACCTTGCACCCTGAGGTACATTAATGCCTAGTGAGTAATTTCTCCTAGATTTTCTGTTTTAATTAGGCATTTCCACATGTAGCTTCAGAAAACAAGAGACCAGGCTTTGGAGTCAGGCAGACCTTTGCTCACATGCTGCTACCTTGTTGCTAGTGGTGTGCTGGAGCAGGCTTAGGAGAGATGGCTGGAATGTCAGGAATTGTGCAAGCCCGTTGTTAAAAAAAAAGAGGTTATTAAAAATTTAATTTTACAAGCCTAGGGCCAATTATATTAAAAACAAAGACAATTATTACTTAAAACTAACCAGTTCCTAATTATTTACTGTACCTAGTTCTTCTTAGTTATGTTGGTTATGTTCTATAAATTGCTATGAATACTGAATTGGAATACCATACTAAAATCACTGTTCCTGGGGGAAATATAGAGCTAGGAGTTGGCAAGCCTCTATTCATATTTTCATCAACTGATCAATATATAAACTTATTTGTGTGTTGATGCTGTAATGCTGAACTCATGGCCAACGGCACTATACCTCATGCCTGAATGAAGTTTATCTAACACATGTATTTTCTCTATAGGTACATCACAGCCCTCTTGATCTTAGGAGTACTTTGAGCAGTGAAATAACCAACAAAAACACAAAAATGCAGAAAATGCGGCAATAAACAGACTTCAAAAAAGGGACATTTGTTCACAGTGAGAGCTGCAACAAGAAGGCAGAGCACTGCTGGTTAACCTCGGCTGGTGAAATGGGCATGGGGCAGCTCACATTTTTCATTGCTCCGCACACATCCATGAATGACTGTGAAAAAATGGTAACGATTGATCTTGGGGTTACAAATACATTTTAGCAAGTAGACAGATTCATAAACAATGGGATCTGCAAACAATGAGGATCAACTATATATCTGACCTTGCTCTTGAGGTTATTTACCTATTGCATCTGGTAGAAATGTAACTGTGTGCTACAGGACTTCTCTTCCCAACTCTTGAGTGTAGTGATGTCACTGTATTATGTCTAGCCCAGCCAACATGGCTCAGTGATTAAGCGTCGACCTATGAACCAGGAGGTAATGGTTTGATTCCTGGTCAGGGCATATGCCCGGGTTGCGTGCTTGATCCCCAATAGGGGGCATGCAGGAGGCAGCCAATCAATGATTCTTTCTCATCATTGATGTTTCTATCTCTCTCCCTCTCTCCTTTCCTCTCTGAAATCAATAAAAATATATTTAAAAAACAAACAAAAACGGCATCACGTCTAGACCCATACCATTGCGATTAGCACAGCAAGCTGAGGAAATAGTCTTCCAGTATTAAAAAACCAAATATTCTTCCAGTATTCAGCAGCCATTACCTGACTCAGCAAAGAAGACATGCTATGAAGAATGAACTTGTGACGTTCTGACATGTGTCTTTGTTCTTTCAATTTCATTTTAATCATTCATTTAAAAAATCCGTTAATGTTCATGTCAGAGCTATATCCTTCTGTCAATTGCCACAACAGATGTGACAAAAATCAATGAAAGTATTCTGTGAGAGTACCTCTCAAATGGAATTTACAATTATGTATTTTGCTAGGATTTGTCCTACACGTCCTTTAATCAGAAACATGTATAACTTAAATGCATTTGTTTCCAGAGAGCTGGTTGTTTACTCAGCTCCTAGACAAGTGGCCTTAATTACTTAACCCCCAAGCCTCAATTTAGTTAGGTGTAAAGCAGAGAAATAAAAATATCTTCCTAATGAAGTTTTGAGAATTTAATGCATTATTGTTAGAATAGAATCCATTAATGTTCTCAACATATCGTTTCCAAGTCAGAGACTCAACAGATGTCAGTCCCAACTCATTACCTGGAGCACAGAAGCAGGTCCAAGTCACCCCTGGGCACACCCATCCTTGTCTTCCCAGGGCTGGCCCCGGACCCGTTTATTCAGATTGAAGTTTCCTTAATTAATAGGCTGGTGAACACTCACCACTAGGTGGCATAAGCATGATGCCTTTGATGGGTTTGGTCCTACAGGCAATAGAATTGATTGGCAACACTGACATTTTACCCTAACAGGCTAGAGAGAAGATAAATGTTTACAGTCACGGTGCTCTGTACAGACAATGAGTCTGGTGACCAGTGCTGACACCCTGAGCAAAAATGTTAACCTGTAAGTGAAGATGAGTTAAACTCCATCTTTGGCAAACAGTGTCTTCTCACCACTGCAGGCTGCTCCACTTTCTATACTCACGGCAGACCCAGGTATGTCTAGCCTAATGCGAAGTCAGACCCTCCCCTTCCGCGCGCCCCCTCTCCGCCCCCCCTGTATCCCCAGTCTTCCTGCCAGACCTTCCATAACATTCTTCTGAAAACTGATGCTTTAAGGTGACTGCCCTGGCAGCAACCTCAGAAGAACTCCAAAGGGCTGGGATCTCCCAGTATTCCCCCAGTCACCTCGGTCTGACCCTGGGTATTTTTGCTTTGATGTGTTTTTTTAATTGATTTTTTAGTGCGTGTGTCTGTGTGTTTGGTTAATCCTCACCTGAGGATATTTTTCCATTGATTTTAAAGAGAGTGGAAGGGAAGGGGGAGAGACAGAGAGAGAGAGAAGCATCAATGTGAGAGACATGGATCAAGCCCGCAACTGAGGTACGTGCTCCTGACCGGAATCGAAACCTGGATCCTTTGGCCCATGGGCTGATGCTCTATCCACTGAGCTAAATCAGCCAGGGTGACAGGGGTATTTTTACTTTTAGAGAGAGAGAGGCAGGGAGAGGGAGAGAGAAACATGGATATGAGAGTGACATCAAGCAGTTGCCTCCAGCAAGCACCCCCAACCAGGGATCAAACCCAAAACCTGGGTAATACCCTGACTGGGAATCAAACTAGCAACCTTTTGGTGTAAGATGCATGGGACAACGCGCAACCAACTGGACCACACTGGCCAGGGCACCCTAGGAATTCTTGGGGGAGGCCACTTACCTTTTCTCTGGAGGAGAGCTGACAAAGGGCTTCTCCCTGGAGTCTCAGTGGGAGTCTGCAAGGACTCACCTGCCACCTATCGGTGAGAATGTTCACTCCCAAAGTTCTGCTCACTTGTTAAACCACAGACTTCCACTTAGCTGCCTTCACTGTGGGGAACCTCTCAACAGGTTTCCCTCTTAAAAGCAAAATACTAAACTTTACTCTTTAGAATTAAAATAATGAAAATCAGCCTGATTAGTTTTCTGCCTGCCTGGAATTCACCAATAAAGATTTTGTAAGGAAGCTGTTCCTAAAAACACAGCTTAATTTACTTCCGCCAATCTGTTCTTTGTTCCAGTGTTTCCATTAATGATTCCGAGGAACAGTCTTACACATCTGGGATGGTTCTGGTCATTTTAATAAGGTCTTTTGGAAGCTGTTACAAAGTGAAGTGAATCAATATTGAACATAAAACCTCAGTTTCTTGGAAAGTGCAGATCTCTCTCCCTATATGAAACACCACACAATGTTACTTTGTATTCTTGGATGAAACTAAACGCAAAGGTGGATTTTAAGGACTTTAACTACAGTCTAAATTCATGGTGGTCTTTAAATATAAGTCCAACCAACTGGCATATAGACTGCCAAGAAATGAACAGCAATTTCTTCATAACAACTTGGAGACAAATAATGGCTCAGAATGAATGAAAATGACTATAAGAGAGGTTTTTTTTTTTCCCTTGAAAGTTTATTTTGAATTTTCATTTTTGGATAACCAAGCAGCTCTTTAAGGAGAATGCACAGAAGAGTCATTCTGGCACTTTTGGATAGCACATAAGATTTTTTTTTTTAATAGTCACATTCAGTTCACTTGCTCAGTCCACACTGATGTTGGGAGAGCAAGATCAGCCCAAAGAATTCCAGCGCTAATACGTAACCATATATACAAACAGCCAATAAAACCATAATGGTGGCTAGTGGCCAAAGGGATGGAGTGGCGGGTGGGGGTGGGGGTGGGGAGTCTTTAGGGTGTCCTCTAGTTTATCTTAGCTAAACAGAATCCACATCACACAGGAGAACTGGAGAGTACACTGCGCGGAAATCGGAATTCTGTGCACAAGTGGGCACTTGGCAGCATGCAGTTCAAAGAAAAGGGGCATCGTTTAATAACTTTATAAAATCCAGGCAGTTCCATTACAGGAGTTAAGAAAAACAAAGAGGGTAAGTGAGGGACTGTCTGTTGTTACTGTAAAAAAGGCACTTGGAGTTAACGGGCCCAGAACTGAAGGATTCTCAGCTGATAAAAAATTTCAGTGCGGTTTCATTAGAAGGCTTGGATGCTAAGGGATGACAGGAGTTCCTGAATGGAGACATGGAAATAAACCACCAAGAACCAGAACAGATCAAAATGAAGAAATAAAATCTTGACAACCAAACTGGGCTTATAAAAAAAAGCAAACCCGAAACAAAACCTACGCAAAGCATAAACCTAGGCAAAGTAAGAGCATGAAGCAGCAATGCATAGCTTTCCTCCGAGGTCATGAATTCCTCGAGACACTAAGTGCCAAGCTAATTTCTCAATCATAACTTCACAGGAGCATTATCGTGATAAAACTGACTCAGGCGATGCAAAAAAGAGCTTCATCTGTTCCCGGAATCTGAGGGAGAACTGAGGTTATCGTCAGAACCAGCAACATCACTGTGGTCTCTCAGCGTCCTCGGGGGACACGGCAAGCATGTGGAAGGACACTCAGAAGCGACGTTCGGCCACCTCCCTGGCGGTTAGGCATCCCTTGCCGCCCTCCTTTCTTCTGAGCCATCACTGTAATTCCTTTTGAACATTTACACAACCGGAAATGGAAATGTCCACAGGCCATGGTTGCCGTCGTTCAACTTCCTCCACAAACGTGTAAGCGCTTCCATCAGTAAGAATTTTTGGCAATTCTGTTAGGTTGGGTGACTCTGCAGTCGCTCATTTAATGTTAAATGCCATCAGGGGTCTCTCTTCCCGCTTCTGCCAAGGGCTCTTCTTGTCCTCTCCTTGGTCATCCTCGTCGTCTTCTTCGTCGTCCTCGTGAGCAGACCCTCTCTGATCAGGGCTGGCCAGGGGCTCGGGGGGGACGTCCGCAGTCCGTTTGGTCGTCTCCTCCTGCAGGCTGGGCAGCTGGCCGCCGCTTCTCCGGCTGGAGCCGTCCAGCAAGCACCGCAGGGCACTGTCGTCGGGGGTGCAGACGGTGGTGCCACACTCGCTGCCGCTTTGGTCCATGTCATCCAGGTACACGAGCTGCGTGTAGGCGGTGCTGTCCGCCGGCCTCGGCTCCTTCTGAGGGTGCTCCTGGGCAGGGGGGTGGTTCTGCGGCAGAGACAAAGGGTCTCCTCTTCCCTTCCGGGCAGATTTTGGCTCATTCATATCCACGCCCGAGTCCAGACTGGCATCGTTACTGCCGTTCCTCCCCGCTCTTTGGAGATCGATGTAAGAGTGTCTAACGTGTGCGTTGGACCTGCCATCCAGGGAGACGAACCAGGCCCGGGGGTGCGGGAGCGGCTTCCCGCCGCCAAGTTCCATCAGAGCCTTTTCGGTCAGGAGCTGGACCTCGCTGTTCATCTGGGCCAAGGCCGCGTCGTTCAGGGATGCTGGGATGGACAGAGACTCCGACATGGACGCGTTCTGCGGGCTCCACTCCCGGCTGCCCGCGTCCTGCAAGTGCTGCTGGGAGATGGCCTGGCACGACAAGGGCTGGGCCTGGATCTGAGAGGAGGGGTGCGGGAAGATCCCCGCATGGGGGCTGGAGAGCTCAGCCTGCAGTCTTTCGATCTCAAGCTGCTGGTCCGCTGGAACGACCAGCGGCTGGCCCACGTAGGAGTGGTCCCCGGGCAGTTTCATATAGTGAGCGGGGATGACCAAGGCAGGCAGCACTTTCCTGTAAACGCTGTCATTGACCTGGTCCACGGAGCTGCAGCAGATCAACTGGCCGGGCCGCGAGAAAGACGTGGGTCTTTCCAGGTGGTCTACGGATCGTGACATCATACATTCAGTCGGTCTGCGGTCAAGCAGCTGCTCTTTTTCGGGAGAGGAAGGCGCGGGGTACATGTGTTCCTGAATGGTGAGCTTACTTCCCGTGGAAATATGGTTGATGGAGGCCTGACTGTCTCGGTCTTGCTTCTCAAATAAAGGCGGTGACAGCATGGCATTGTAACTCCTCCTGTAGTCACTGCGGCCAGGGGACTCGTAGCCTTCTCTCTCCACAGACTTCCTGGACTTTAAGGGGAAAATCTCCACGGATTTATGGTAGTCCTTTCCCAACGTCCCGCTCGGTGTTAGGTTATCAAAGGAGATTTGGCTTTTATCCTCTTCCTTATGAGACAGGAGTTCCTCCCGAGAGCTGAATTCTTGGGAGGTGCTGTAGGACAGCTTCAGCATGGGGGTGTGCAGGTCCACGTCTCCGCTGGAAGACATCATTTCTAAACGGACCCCACTCATCAGCTCCTTGGTGCCCGGGGCATCCGGGCGGCTGTGGCTGGTGACAGAGAGTGGGCCTGGGAATTCCGACTCCCGACGGGCGAACAGCAGGTTGATGTGAGACATAGAGGTGGACTGATCTCTTTTGGAATTCTCCAGGGCCGCGGGGAGCTGCAGTTTCCTATGGTGCTGACGAGGTTTCAAGCACTTCCGCCTGTGATCAAGAGACAACAATCCGAACCCAAAGATTAAAGATTCTTGTCATGGCTGCGTTTCAAGTAAAATCCTAACTCACAATTTCCACAGAAAGACACAAGCCAGAAGCCTGCTCACCCCACACACACCCTCAGACTTATTTTGAGCAGCATAGTCCACGCATTTCACCCGCAGGCTTTCGTTAGTACATCTGAGTCATTCATTCAAAAGCCGTTACCCCAAGAATCGATAGTCAGCATTCTCGCAAACAGAACAGATGAGGCATCGCAATAAAAATAGTTCTGCTTTGTCCTTGAGAATATCACCCTTTAATCAGCGTTTAGGTATATTCTAAACCAATCATAGGACAACTGTCAAACTGTTTTCTGTAACTGCCCTTTTAAGCAATGTTATATACTACACGAAGTGTGCCTCGTATGTCCTTCATTCGTTTGCAAGTCAGATGACAAATATTCAATGTGTAGGTATTTTTCCTACCTATAAAAAAAGAGACCTCGATTCAGAAGAAGAAAAAAGACCTCCATATCAATGCTTGCACAAGCCATTCCAAATGAAAAAAAGATATTGCCCAAATGGTAAAACATTACCTGCAATAATATAAAAGGAGACACAGCAAAACCAAAAGTATGAAAGCCATTCCTCCTAAAATGGCCAAAAGAAACACCGTGTGATACGTGGTAATGTCCTGTGTGACAACGGGACCTAGAAGGTCAGAAAAGGACACTTTAGATTTGTGGAAACTTTTAAATACACAGAGGAATAAAGATCACAAATGTCATGTGTTTTTTGATTTTGTTAATCCTCACCCAAGGATATTTTTCCAATGATTTTTAGAGAGAGTGGAAGGAAGGGGGAGAAACAGAAAGAGAGAAACATCGATGTGAGAGAGACACATCGATTGGTTGCCTTCTGCATACACCCCAAATGGGGTCGGGGGTCGAGTCTACATCCAGGTACATGCCCTTGACTGGAATCGAACCTGGGACCCTTCAATCGGAGGGCTGATGCTCTATCCACTGAGCAAAACCGGCTAGAGCAAAGGTCATGTTTTTGTTACTCTTACTGGCAGGGCAGATGCAAACATCCTTCAGCTGGTACCATGATGTTATCAATGAGGAGGGATGACCAGCCAGCCCCATTCATTGCTGAAGCAGCTGTGGCCAGTGGCTCTGAATATGCAAATACTACATGCAGTGCGTCAGGGTCCCTCCTTAGCTGAGAGCCACATGCATTCAGCATTCTAAGCACATGATTTTTAATAAAAGCAAATGGATGCATGATAATACAATGAGCGGGACTCTTACGCTCAGAGAGATGTCCTGAATATCAGGAGAATTTATACCGCAGGAGGAAAAAAAATCACAAGATTTTATTCTCACTTTCACTGGGCAGTCATTGTGACTGTGTGAAGAGCCCTTTGCCTAAATAAATTAGTTGAGATGCATGAAGGAAATGTACTATGACTTAAAAAACATTCATATAGGGGGTGGGGAGGGCAATGGGCGGATAAGGACACATATGTAATACTTTAATCAATAAAGAAAGAAAAAACTCCCATCCATATAGGGTGTCAAGTGTTTCTAAAATGCCTTCAATTCTTTAAAAATTAAATGTTCCTCTACAATAACTTTTCAAAATGATTTAACCTGACGTGGCCACAGTCCTCTCCAGAACTCATAGACCAGGTCATCAGAGGTAAACAGACTTTCGTTTACATTGTAAAGAATCTCAGGAAGTACTTTAACTTAGACTCTTCATGCTCAGCATCTATAAGAATGTATCTCAACGTCACTGACAACAGGTGGTCAGCAACAACAAAAACCTCCCCAAATTACAATCTTTATCCAGGTATCCTGGCAGTGCACCAAAGGTGGGAAGGAATAAATGTGGTTTTTATATTGTTTCACCCATTTACTGATTGACTTTTTATATTCTAAGAGGTAGATTTATTAAAAAACCTTTTGAAGGAGACAAATCTCTTAAGAGCTTGATAAGCCCAAGGGGTTTTAGTAGCTTTTGAAAATAGTGACATTACTTACATTCAAAAGACAACATTATTCACTTCCATGGGGGTGGAGTTAATATTTACAAAACTTGGAAAAATATCTGACAACCATATCCTGCCTTAATCATTCAGAGAAACAATTTTGTTTTACACAAAGCCTCCTCGGGGACTGCGGGCACAGGCAGCGCCTTGGCAGGCGTCACCAACATGTTGGGTGTACATAAAAGTCATTTCTAAGTAACCGAAGTTCAATTCCTTTAAGTACTTAAAATGTTATTATTTTAACTTCTGCCAATGTAAACTTTTATAAAATTCACAAGCATACTTCATTTCCTTCTTAACCAGCGAACTAAAGAGGAAAACCCTAATTATTTTCTTGTTGGTTTTGGGCTCAGGAAGACACAGCATCACAGTAATTTGTTTTAATAACAGCAATGGCTGTGAGGTTACCAACACATGTTTCTACATTAAATGCCACCAGGGACTGTGCTATGTATGCTCTTCATAGCTGTTTTTCCTCTTCCTTTACTGCTGGGAAGCTTCAGAGGACCTACACCCAGCAGTTCTTGCTCCCTCTTTATAGAAGTATCTATTAATCTGTTCATGATGGGAAAACTGATAGCCAAGGTTGTTTGAAACAGGTCTAAAATGAAAGTCAACTTTAACGCCTGGGATTTGTGGCTTCTGCATTGGTACGTAAGGAATTTCTTTCCTTACTCTCTTCATCATCTCCTAGATATTTCAGATTTGGAGACTGGTTCATGCTTATATTGCTACAAGAGCAGTATCATAAAGGGAAACACGTACTCTGCAAACACAGATGTGAAGCGTGCACATATTCTGAGGATGGAAATATAAAGCAAACGGTGACAGACTTTTCAATACCCATCTTGGAATGGCCCCAATAAATTAGTTACTTTGGGAGTCTCAGTGTTCCTTCCAGTGATAATTACACTGCCAAAACGCTGGACTCCCATTTTGGAACTGCCTTCATAGCTAATTTACAAGAGACACTCTGCAATCATAGCGCCTTCTGACCTAGGCTGTCACCTACTGTACTCACCAGATGGGGACACGCACGGCTTTCAGCTGTACCTCTGAGCACCAAGATCTGCCGCTAGGAAGCGTCTCACTAATAGAGGCAGTCCATGCAACACATTCAAAAGGCGCTTTGTGCATCATTGGAAATAATTCTCCTAAGGTGACTATTTTGAAAAACAAGTCTGGAATACTCACTGGGATAAATTGGGGCACATAGGTTAAAAAAATAAACTTTTCGTCACACTTTAAAAAAATGTAAGTTCATTCACATTTCCTAAATAGAAATGAATATTCTTCTGGGTACAAAGCCACTGGGTGGCTTTGAAAACCTTTTGGAAATGCCATATTGAACTTTCCTCCCCAAGACGTCACCCGTGATAACTTCCTACATGTTCTCTCACACCGGCCACAGCTGTTTCAGGAATTAGGGAGGAGGTCTGAGCTGCCGCTGCGGGCTTTAGATTAAGAATTTCCTATGGCAGCTGTCTAAGAGAAATAGAGAGATGAGACAAGATGATTTTCCATGCATGATTCTTATCCTAGATGGGAGCGTTCCAACCAGAACTCCCCATCCCATGAAGTACCTTCATTTCATCATTTGATTTTTCAGACTCTCAACCATTTTAAAGATGTGATGTCCCTGTTAAAGTTATTTTCAAAAGTGTACTCAACCTGACCCCTCAGGGCATCATTCCCCATGCCTGCGGTGCTGCCTTCGAGTTACCTGGGTTGGGGGGAGACATGGCTGCCACCCAGTACCCCAGCTGAGGGGCAATGTACGTCCACGTCAGCTGGCTGCCTTCCTGGTGCACGAGGCCGAGGCCACTCTTCAGCCACGTTCCTGTGGGTGCAGAAAACAACTTCAGCTCTAGGCACGCTAGACTCCTATTCAAGGCTCCGCCATACGGTACAAGTCACCTTACATGTCATGTTTATAACCATTAGGGAGCCAAAAGGGCAGCTAGGGGCTGCACACAGCGTTCCTGGAGATGCTTTTCAACTCGCTTCACTTTAGTGTTTCTTTGCCTTCCTTATTAAATTCCCTCCAGCCACTTCACCAAACAGCCCTGCTTCCAAACACAGGTGATTTTAGCAGAAGCCGTTGGAGTTTAGAAGGAGAATGAAAGCAGCGCGACGGGGTTGGCAGGAGTGGGAAGCGGGGGAAATCTAGCGCGGCTACACTCTATCCTCAAACAAGTGAGTGAATTTCCTACCTGGAGTCACAGGCTGGCTCCATCAGAATTATCCTGGGAAGTTTTTTGTTTTGCTTTTTAATATATAGATTTCTTGGTCCCATCTTTGCAAATACTGCCCCAGAAAGCCCGACGTGGGTATTTCTAAAAACTTCCAGTTGGTTCTGATGCCGGGAAACACGGAGTAAGTCCAGGTCTGTGTCCTGTCTTTCAGCTGTTACTCTGACCAGTATTTAACATTAACGAGCTCCTACTATGTACTGGCTGGTCATAGCAGATGTGCTCTATATACGGTCATCCCTCAGTATATGCAGGGGATTGGTTCTAGGACCCCCACAGGTACCAAAATCCGAGGATGCACAAGTCTCTTATGTAAAATGTCATAGAACAATGCATATGGTTGGCCCTCCGCATCTGCAGACTCCCAACCGTGAAATGAAAACACGTATACTGTTTTCGATCTGTGGCTAGTTGAATCCACAAACACAAAACCCATGGAGACGAAGGGCTGACAGTACATTATCTATAATTCTCACAACAACCCTACAAAGTTGGACTTATTTTCCTTTTTGAATGAGGACCCTGAAGACAGGTGAGCTACGTAAGGCTTCGAGGACTCCCAGGGTGGGGAGCAGAGCAGGGGCACCTAGGTCGGTCTGTCCATCCAAGGCCAGTGCTCTTTCTCCCGCTCTCCCGTGCTGCCATCTCCTGTAAACCTTCCCAGAATTTGATGACTTTTTCAGTTTGTAGGTTTTCTAGCAGCAGGCTCAGTGCCCAAGGTCATCTGGCTGTCACCTGTCTCACCTGCAGAGAGCCTTACTTTGAGGACCATGATGGAAGCTGGCAGCAGGGGCAAGGGAGTGTGCCGGCCAGGCCCCCACGGCACGCAATCACTCACCCCACCCATTAGCAAAGACGACGCAGGGCTCCTGCTTTGCTTCAGTGCCCAGTGCTCCTGCCCAGCTCAGCTCACTCCTGCCATCAGCCGCCACCTCAAATGGCCACGTGCATAGCCCTGTCCACTCCAGAACTAAACGCACCAGCTGTGCACCAAATATTCTACCCTCGGGGCTCCAAATCCTTGCCTTGTCTGTGTACACATATCACTGAGGTGGCAATCGGGGATGTTTTCTTCCCCTTGAAGAAAGAAACAATAGTTGGGGCTGCTTCTAGGGCTTATCAGTTGCCATAGCAACATTCAAATGCAGCAGGCAGAAAGGTGCCTTGGTAATGCCTCCCAGCTAGCACACCTCCTCTGCTGACTGCAGATGAACAAAGAAGGTTGGAGAGGCCAGGCATCAAGTGTCAGCAAGCCCCTACAGCCTGCACCGTCTGACCCGCCCATGCAACAGGCTGAATCATGGCTCCAGACAGTTTCAAGTTATAGAAAATACAAGCTAGAAGGTTTCTAAAATGAGTATGAGGACGAGGATGCCTAATTCCAATGCTTTCGCTAAACAACATCAACCAAGAGATGATTACGCCACACACAGCATCACTTACTTCTCAGGGCTACTACGGAAACAGAGAGAACATTTGACACAGGAAGCAAAAGGGTTTCTATGTTTGGTACAAACGTTTCCCCGAAGGTAGGTAAGAGACTGCTTGCAACTGTTTCCAGTGTTCTTCCTGCCCTCCAGGGCCCCATACTGTTTAGCTCATGACACATACCACACCCCTCTCCCACACGCTCTCCCACAATAGCAAGCCTGCCAGGATCTCCGCATCAGCCAGGAAGTGGCTGCACATTCTTTGGTTTACAGTTTTCCTCAGATTAGAGTCTTGAGTCACTGCTTTTCGAATGGAGCGGATGCTGGGATAGGCTAAAGGGCCCAGAGGGAAAAAGCTGGAAGATCAGAGTCCTAACTCCTGTTTGCTCAAGGGCAAACCACCTAACTGGAACGCTACATTCTCTCTGCCTTCTAAACACAATGCAGAAAGTGGAAACACTTAAAAACACCTCCCAGTTACACTGGGGGCAAGCCAAGCGGGTGGACGCCCACACTCTACCCAGCTAACAGGCCCCCACATGCAGCCTGGAGGGCCTCTGTCCAGTGGGGGTGGTGGTGATGCTGGTGGGAGCCAGAAAGGTCAGTGACTGAGGACACACAGCTGCTTTGGGAGCAGGGAGGGAAGCTGCCACCTGGTGTGGGCAGGGAAGGCTGCTAGGTGAAGTTTGCTGAAGGTGCAGGACTGTCAGTTGGGGGATGAGGAGGGTGTGGAGCAGAGAGAAAGAGGAGGGGGTCGCATGCAATAGGGATTGCAAGATGGAGGCGCAGGGTGGGTGGGAGGGAGGAGGCTGTCGGATGGGGGCTGGAAAGAAGGTTAGTGCCTGCCTGCCAGTGGCTGGGCAGGGCTTCCAATGCCATCAGCAACAGGAGGCCACTGGGACCTGTAAGTGGAGGCCCAGCTGGTCACAGCTTTTCTCCTCATCCCCCTCCCTTCCCCTAAATCCCCTTAGTTCTTCCAGGTCCCTCATCATGCCAAGTCTGCGACTTGGCAAACAACCGTTGCTTCAACCTCACAGTCTCTCCCCCCAAAATCTGCCTATCTTTCAAGACTCAAGTCATGCCATGAGTTTTCCCGAGTTCCTCCAGCACTCAAGAACTCCGGCATCAGGGCACTCCCAGGGCACGTGTCCCAGCACCACTGATTTTCCAGAAACATGTCACCTTGCTGTCCACTCTGCAAGAGTGGGCGGGCCTTCTCCTCAGCACACAGACATGCCCCTGGTGTAGGAGCTTAACAGTGAGTGAAAGCCAGCCCTGCAAGCTCAAAGTAACACCAGGCGACCTTCTGAGAAAAGCTGGGGGTGGCCAGCAGGAAAGATCTCCTGATGAAATTGAGGTTCAGATGGAGACTCCGCCCTTTCCAACGAAAGGGAAGAGTCAGCTGAGAAGGCATTGCTCTGGGCCCACGTTTTCTGTAAAATGTACCCATATCCAGGAAATAGAGGGTAACGTTGTCTTGGGATTCAACGATTATGCTTTACTGGCAAAAGCCATTTCCAAGCGTTTTGTTTGTAGGAAGAGATAAGCTACAGGGAAATGAGTGAATGAATTGTATACCCAAAACATGCTTTTGCTGACACTGCAGGAAGAGGGCGCTCTCCCCGCATCAGAGGAGCTCCCTGTAAGCAGGCTGGGGACTCCTGCCGGAACCTTCCCTGCTGCTGCGGACAGCAGGGCACAGGCCTTTGCATAGCCTGTTTGGTTTGATGACGTTATGTGACTGCTGGACCTTTGGCCAGGGTGCTAAGTGGGGACCCTCTCATCCCCGTGGGGGCCCCAGGCACAGTTCAGAGTAGGAGAGGGACCAAGGAAAGCTCCAGCTGCGAGACCTCTGCTCTGTTTCCCCGCCCCGAAGGGCTGGATGGGGCAGCCACGGATGCTCCTTGGTCAGGACAACTGCCCAAGGGCTGTCCTGAGCGAGTGTCTCCTCTGCGGTCCCGACACAGCAGCCCAGCAGCTGCTTCCTCTGTTCACTTTGCTCCTGTGCTTCTCCTTCTCCCTGTCTGAGCTAGTCCCTCACAGCTCCTTCCCACCACTGCCTTCTGGGGGCTCGCTACCGGCTCACTCAGGGTCCCCTTCCTGGGCAAAAGCTGAGTGTCCAGGCAGGTCACCTGGTGAAGATGTGCAGGCGGGACCCTGTGCCTTCTCATGCTCTGACCCACAGGCCTGGCCTGGCTGCCACCTTCTTCATGCACAGCTGCTTCTGCAGAGCGGGGGTGGCCGACTGTTACGTGGGTTGGGAGCAGGCTGGTGGCCACAACAAGTGCCTCTCTGCTCTGTGCAAGGCTGTTGGCATGTCTGTTACTGGGACTGCATGTGTGAAGGTTATAGAGCAATCCCTTGGCATCATCAAGGAATGAAACTCTGCAATACTGAAAGTTCTAGAATGGTGGCATTCAAATAGCTTAAAAAGCATCTGAACTTTCTAATGCTGCTGCTTTTTAGTGTGTCCTTAAGCAGAATTCCACCACCACCCCCAATTATATTTTTATTGATTTCAGAGAGGAAGGAAGAGGGAGAGAGACGGAAACATCAATGAGGAGAATCATTGATTGGCTGCCTCCTGCACGCCCCCTATTGGGGATTGAGCCTGCAACCCAGGCATGTGCCCTTGACCGGCATGGAACTGGGGACCTTTCAGTGTGCAGACCGACACTCTATCCACTGAACCAAACTGGCTAGGGCTCCAGAAATTTATATAAAACAGACCAAAGATAAGCTTCTCTGCATGAAGGTGAAGACATCTCCTGAGCATGGTTTGAGAGTTATTCTTTTGTACAGTTTGGGTCTTATTTGCCAAAATTTGAAAAAGCAGTTTTATATAATTCTAGAAAGCATCATTCACTCCTCCTGCCTTATAGGATAGAATATAATTTTGATTTTTCATGATAACTCAGGGTCATGATTATGATGAACTACAATGCTAGGCCCTAAAATATTGCTGTCCTTAGGTCCCTACTGAGGAACATAGACTTGTTTGCTCCTACACCTAATACCCCCGTCCACTCCCATGTTTGTTTCCCTTCTCTCCCTCCCACTCTCCTTCCCTCCCTCCCTCCCTTCCTACTTCCCTCCCTCTCTCCTTTTTCCCTTTCTTCTTCCCTCCCCGCTCTGTGCTGTCATGAGTGTGTCTATTATCAGCTCTGCTCCCTCACCACCCACACCCGGAGTCCCACCCAGCGCAGTCTGCTACTGGGAACTAGCAGTAAACCACCTCATTAAATCACCTCTAGAAGAATGTCCGCAGGCAGTGTGTGGGGAGGACTGGGGAACAAAACCAGATATGGAAAAGCGGTATTCTGAATCCAAGTTTGGTGTTTTTCCTTAACACCACACCCGCTGATCAGTGCTGTACAAATTATCATTCTCTAGAGTGAAACCTAACACAACGGAAAGATTTAGAGATATTTTTGAGAATAAATACTTGGTTGAAAAACTGTCCTCATCTTTTGAAATTGAGTTAGGTATGTATTTGGCAAAGATCATTGTGTGTAAAACACCATGAGTTCTTAACTTGGAAGCTACATTGAACTACAATGATTACTGCACACAATAATTGACAGGCAGAAAAAACACAGCTTATGCTGGTCTATAAGACCTGAGGGTCCACCTCCAGGGGTGCCACTGTCTTGCTTGGTTCCCAAGCAGTAATGAAATCAGCTTTTATTTGCAAAACATAAAGAAAAGTGAATTCAAAATGGCCATCAAAAGGGAAAAGAACTCTAAAATATGAAAAAGAGTCCAACATGCAATGTCTAATTTGAATACCACCGACAGAGCTTAGATCTCCTGGCTTCCCCCTTGCCTGGAAGCCCTGCTAGCATAAAGCCAGGCTACCTCATCTCACCGCTTGGTAACAAGCAGAGATACCTGATATTAGGTGCACGACTAACTTTGAAAAGGAAACTAAGTGCAAATCCACACTTTACCAGGTCACAAATGGAAGTTGGCACCCTGCACAATAGCCAATGCACAGGGACCAAGTTACTACTTACATTGAGATTGTTACCATGTAAGACCTCAGAACACTTGGAAGGTAAAAAAAAATAGTCCAGCACAAAACTGGCCACATGGCTGATGTCCCCAACATAAGATAATCCTGCGTGTGAATTCCAGCTTTGCCATCTTCTGGCTGTGTGAACGGAGGAGTTGCCCAGGATGGCACAGCAGAGGAACTGAAGGTCCTGGGTGATGCCATGAGGGAAGGGAGCAGTCCTGGCACCTTTGGCTTCACATCTCTTTTGCCAGGCAGAAAATGAACATGCTCATGGTCTAAGCGCTGCAGCTGGGTGTTCTACTTCCTGCAGCTAACATACTCCAACTGATATGCTTTTTCTGAAAGAGGCTGCAGTGAGTTCTACTAGATCTGTAAGCTGGGACACATGGGGAAATTCCACACCCATTCAGAAAACCCATCTCAAAGAAGTTACCTGGATCAAAAGGTATATTTTGATCCTGAATATTCACACTGAAATATAGCCATTTTTACTCCTTCATGTAAATATCACCGCGAACTATTTGGCAACATTTATGGAGAGAGGCGAGACATATATGCGTGACATAGGCATGAACTCAGACAGTACAACCCATGGTTGTCTTGCCTCTCAGCTGCTGACGATGGCCAGTAACCCTTGGGCTGTGGTGACTACTGCTGAGTAGTCAGCATGACATGGGCATTAGCTGGCTTGAGGAACACTCTTAAGAGATATGCACCTCTCAGATCCTTATTATTATTATTATTATTATTACTAGAGGCCCGGTGCACAAATTTGTGCATGGGTGGGGGCCGATCAGGCCAGGCTGGCTGGGAGAAGGGGCCGCGGGCAGTTGGCTGGCCGGCCCGCCCCTGATCGGGGTGGGGGGACCAATCAAGGCTGGGGCCAGCCAGGACGAGGGGCTGTGGGTGGTTGGCCAGCAGGCTCTGGCCCCAAGTTGAACTCCTGGTTGAGGGGACAATTTTCATATTAGCCTTTTACTATATAGGACTAGAGGCCTGGTGCATGAAATTCATGCAGGGGGTGGGGAGGGGGGTCCCTCAGCCTGGCCTGCACCCTCTCCAATCTGGGATCTCTCTTGCAATCTAGGACCACTACCTCCTAACTGCTCACCTGCCTGCCTGCCTGATCGCCTCTAACTGCTCTCCCCTACTGGCCTGATCGCCCTTAACCACCTCTGCCTCAGCCCTTGCCACCGTGGCTTTGTCCGGAAGGACATCTGGTCTAATTAGCATATTACCCTTTTATTAGTATAGATTACTACTATTATTGCTAATTTTAGTCACAGGGCCGCTCCGGATCCCTGAATATGCATAATTCCTCTAGAAACTAGATGCCTTACTTTTCTGGTTTTCATCTGTATTATCTTAAGCTATAACCTTTATCATACTTTTCTACCAGATGTACATATAGAATATCAAGGTCCAAGTCTATTTTATGTTGCCTTAACAAAACTGGGACAAGATCGCTCAATAAAATCAGAATATAAGAATCCATCCCCTTCATCAGCGTAGCAGAAATGGTGTCACTTTCTACTTTTATGATATTGTGGAGTAGCCTTCTTTTTTCCCAAATTAAAGTTTATGTTTTTGAGTGGCTATATTTCCTTCTTTAGAATTATTTTCCAATGAAATCTGTGAGGAAGAAACATTCCTTGTTAATTACATAGCAAAGCATTTACCTGGTGGTCAATTATCTAATCTTTCTTGTTGAAAGCAATCAAACTGGAGAGTAAAAGTTATATACAGATAGCTGGATTCTTATAGCTTCGGGCAAGTACATTTTGGGACTGGTTTAAACAAGAATAACATTAAGGGAAACTTGCTATAACCAACATCCTTCTGTTCAAAGCATAAAAATCACAGATATGTTGAATTCTTAGACATTAAAACAAGAAAGGAATCAGTATTCAGCTACAACATATTCTCTGGTATTTTTAGGATAATTTTTAAAAACAGATTCTCACAGCCCTAAAACTGCTTTGGCTCAGTGGATAGAGCGTCAGCCTGCGGACTGAGGGGTCCCGGGTTTGATTCCTGTCAAGGGCATGTACCGTGGTTGTGGGCACATCCCCAGTAGGGAGTGTGCAGGAGGCAGCTGATCGATATTTCTCTCTATCCCTCTCCCTTCCTCTCTGTAAAAAAATCAATAAAATATATTAAAAACAAACAAACAGAAAAACAGATTCTTACAAAATAAATGTAATCTAAGCATCTGATTCTTCCCTTTGTGCATTCCTCGCCACCCCCTCCCGCCACCCTTTAAGCTTTAGTTGAGTTATCAGAAGACTTACTGAAACAAGTTTTAGGGGAGAGCAGTAATGGGAAACCATAAAGATTCTGGCAGAGTTATAGAAAGCTTATGCCTTAAATAGGTAGCCAAAAGTAGTAGAATACACAATAGCATTAATAAAATTTAATGAGAGAATTTTGAATTTACAGTAGATATACATAAATATTCAAGAAAGTAGTTCATCAGACTATAGGCTAATAGGCCCATATGGAGAGAAATTTTGTTCATTACCCAGTAAATCCAATATTCATCTTGTAATTAAACCTCAGAAAGGATCAGATGGGTTAGTAGAACAGAATTCCAGGAGGCACAGCCACTGATTACCAGCATTTAAAAACTTGCTCAAAATGAGGGAGAGTGTGCCCTAGCTGGTTGCTCGGTGGTTAGAGCATCGGTCCTCGGATGAAAGGTTGCAGGTTCAATTCCATGTCAAGGGAAGGTATCTCAGCTCCAGGTTTGATTCTCACCCCTATTAGGCATGTGCAGGAGGCAACCAATTCATGTGTCTTTCTCACATCGATGATTCTCTCTCTCTCTCTCTCTCTCTCTCTCTCTCTCTCTCTCTCTCTCCCCCTCTTCCACTCTCTCAATTAAAAAAATAAATTGAAAAAATATCTTCAGGTGAGTATTGAAAAAGGAAACAGGGATAGTGCAAAAGAGAAATTTACAGGCATCTGAACAAATGTGATAAGATGCTCTAAACCAGTGCTTTGGTTACAACGCCAATCTGGTTAAAATGCAGATTGTCACCCTGGCCGGTGTGGCTAAGTTGGTTGGAGTGTCGTTCAATACACCAAACATTTTGGGGTTTGATTGCCCATTCAGGGCACATACCTAGGTTGCCATTCGATCCCTGGTCAGGGTGCATATGGGAGGCAACCAATCGATGTCTCTCTCTCCCCCTCCCCCCGTACTTCCCCTCCCTCTCTCCCCCACTTTCTCTCTTGAAAAACAAAAACAAAAACAAACAATAAAAAAAAAAAACTAAAAAAAAAGAAAAAGGTGTTCAGGGGGTCTGGAGTAGAGTAGGAGATTCTGCAGTTCTAAGAGACTCCCCATCGGCAGACCACACTTTGAGCAGCAAAGCTTTCATTTATTTGCACTTTTCTGGGTGTGGTGATTCTTTCAGAAACCCTATGGCTAGTGTATCAACTGGGCAACCAGTGCTTGAAGCAACTTTAGAAATATTTCTAATATTTTAAGAAATAATCTAGTCACTTGTCAGACAATAGGCCAGGAGTTGGCAAACCAGATACTGCAGGTCTTCGAATAATGTCATTTGGCTATAACGTTGATGATGAGATAGATGCATTGGGAACTTAACTCTTGTTCATGTCAACAAGCTGATGGTACAATTGGTTGCTTAAAGTTGCAGTTTCCAAGAACCTACCGAGGACGAGGACGATGTTATGTGAGGACTTACTGCACCTCCAGATGCTGTTGTGCCCTAAGGGGCAGGGCTGCTTAGTGAACTGGCTGTGTGGTGTGTGGCCAGACTGGTTCTAACCTTAACACCTTTGTGTTGACAGGTTTTTTTTTGTGTGTTTTTTTTTGCCCAGGACATTTCTGTGTTAGGCTCCTACTTTAGGCCCTCAGGGACCTCAGCTCCAACATCACCTCTCCCAAGGGTCTGCCCACCCAGGCGTTCCCCCTGACATCACTCTGCTTCACTGCCTCACAGCACTCATGCATCTAAAGTAAACTGTTCCCCTGTCTCTATTTAGAACAAAAGCTTCATAATTACAGGGACCTTCCCTGGCTTGTTTTGTCATTGCTTTATCCCAAGAGCCTAGAACAGAGACATGCCTGACACAGAGAGGATATTCAATAAATATTTGCTGAATTGCTCGATTTTACTAAAAAAGAGAAGCCAAGAATAGAAGTCCATGGCAAATCTTTCAACTTTTAAATGTTGGCAGGAAATTAAAATACAACAAACAAAAATGTCCCCAAATCAACCATGTGGGCCAAAAGGAACACATCTGGGAATGGGCTGTTGTTTGGTGCTCCCAGATTTAGTCCATTATTCTAGTAAGACACCTTAAGTCTTGGCACAGAGGCAAGAATGCACAAAAGCCTGACCTACTAGAGAAGGAAAGGGAGTTGAATTCTGAAGGAAAAACCTGGTTTGAGCCTCCCCTTCTCTGCTCCCTACATTCCGATCCATGTGTGCAAACAAGCACCTCACTGGGCTGAGCTTCAGCTTCTTTCTCATTCATAAAGACTGTGTCCCCTGCTTCCCGGGCTGTGTTGCAAACAGTGATGAAAACTGTTGTTTGATGGTAACACCTGTTTTGCTAATGGATAAGCTCAGCTTCGAATGAGGCATTAAAAAAAAAATGCTCCCCCCCCCCCATCCCCGCAAAATGATCCCATCCACACCCCCTTCAATTCAGACACACTTCAGACACATTTGAAATGGCTGGGTCACAACATACTACATACCATGTGATATATTACAGAGCAAGTAAGGATGCTTGTGTGGAGATCTAGCATGAAGCTCTCTCTGCAGGCTGGGTGTGTAATGTGTGTGCTCTGTGCATACGTGTGCATGTGTGTGATCCATGGGGAGGGGTGATTCAGGGAGGAGGCAAAAAGCAGCAAGATATTAAGAATTAAACATGCCTGGCAATGTGCTGAGTGCAGTCTTACATGTCCTTGAGAGGTAGGTACTCTATGTCTTGTGTCTGAGGCTAGAAACATGAGGGGCAGAGAAGTCACTGATTTGCCCAAGGATAGGCCCTCCCCTAATATTGGCAGAACTCAAGGCAAGGGTAACATGAAGGTCCACATACAATATATAAATATTTAAGTTATAAAGCAAGGGATCACATTGCTAAGTAAATGTGTTGCTTCCTCCCATAAACTTACAGTAACCTAAAGGCCAGGGTCCAGTGTAGAATTCTGAGATTCCTTGAGTGTGTGCGAAAGGGGACTTAGCTTGTGACCTACCCCTTCTCGTGCGTCCAAACTAATTTCCCAGCCAGCAGCCACCCCTTCCCAATGTGTCTGGCCTGGGGGTGCACACAGCATGTGTATATGAGCAGACAAGCCCGCCCCTGGGAGATGGACCTGGGAGAGAGCCTGTAAGCCAGGAATTCTGGGTACCAGGAGGGTGCTCTAGAAAGGGAAGCTCAGCTTCCAGGCAGCCACATCCCTTCGGCTCAGTGGACATTTTATCCTACGGGGAAAGGGTGCAGCTAGATGAGGACCAGCACGAGGCCCTCTAAAGTGGGGGGCTTAGATGGGCGTCTCCTTGTTCTGTCCAGATAGCAGAGCTACTAAGAGGTAAAATTTTATTCCAAAATACTTCTCTAAAAGGTTTTCCTTGTGATGTATATTTTTGCAAAATTAAATCTTAAGTGTTGATGAAACTTGACCTAAAGGAGGTACCTGGCCAGGACTATCTTTCATACCAAAGATTTCTAGACCTGATTAACATACAAGACTAGTTTTAAAAGAAAAAAAAATTGCCATTCAATGTGTTGACCTTATTTAAAAAATCATAATGTGCCAGGGCTGGTGTGGGTCAGTGGTTGAGCACTGACCTATGAACCAGGAGGTCACAGTTCAATCTCCAGTCAGTGGCATGCAAGAGGCAGCCCATCAATGATTCTCATCATTGATGCTTCTATCACTCTCTCCCTCTCTCCCTTCCTCTCTGAAATCAATAAAAAAATATTTTAAAAAATCATAATGTGTTACATATGTCCTAATATAAAAGAGCTTATAGCTCATACAAAAGTATAAAACCAAAACAAATTTGTAAAAAAATAGAAACAGGCTGTAAAGTTGCAAAATAAAATTCCAATTAGAAACATCCATATACTGTAGTACCTGATGACATGTTACTGAAGGGAACTTGTCACCTGCAACATAAACATGGACATGGATGGCCAGGTGAGGTTTCTTTTGAGCTTGGTGTACCCATGATTCCATTTTCCTACCCCTGTTCTATAGGTGAACTTACCGTGACATTTTCCTCTTTTAACATACTTTGATTTTGTTTTTCGTTAATATGGTGGGGCTCTGTCCTTCATGCATGACCTATCACTGTTAAGTTCTCATTAGTCCTATTCCATCAAATCGTCTATTCATAAGTGCAAATAAGGCAATACAAGTATCTGATGGTTTCAAATTCTGTATTGAGAGGGTGGGGGGAATGGGAAAGGAGCAAAGTGGTCAAAAGAAACAAACTTCCAGTTATAAGGTAAGTAAGTACTAGGATGTAATGTACAGCACAATGACTCTAGTTAACACTGCTGCACGGTGTATGAACGTTGTTAAGACAGAAGGTCCTTAGCCAAAGAACACATATGCATAGCCCATAGACACAGACAACAGTGTGGTGATGTCCAGAGGGAAGGGGGGGCAATGGGGTATCTGTAATAGTGTCAACAATAAAAATAAAGAAGGGAAGAGAAGGTCCTAAGTGTTTTTCTCACAAGAAAAAATTTTCTTCTTCTTCTTTTGTATCTATATGAGATGATGGATATTAACTAAAGCCACTGTGTTAATCATTTCACAATACATGTTAAGTCCAATCATGCTGTACATCTCGAACTTACACAGTGCTGTATGTCAAATAGGGTTTCAAAACAAAAAGGGCCCTGAGCCACAACTATAATATAGCAAATGTGAAGGTTTATTCTCTAAAAATTCTCATGTGGTGGTGGTGGGGTGCGGCTATAAACACAAAAAGCTTGACAATTCTTAGGAATGGACTGACATTACAAGATTATTTTTTGAGTTGCTAAGCAACATCGGAAAACAAATGTCCATGTTCTGAGATCACTCTGCATTCATCCTCCCCACGGGCAGCACGTGTGTTCCCCGCCTCCCTCCACTCTTCTTGGACAACAGGGGCGGAACATCGCAACTGTGATTCTAATGGTCCGTTGTTGTGGCAAAAAGATACACTCTGTGTCTCAAAAATAAATCACGATTTGTGGCCACCTGACAGCCAAGATCTCAGGCAAGCTGATGTTTTCACTGGATTGTCATCATTTACACCCAAATCAAGTCCTATGCCCTCTGTGTTCTTTTCTGTTATATCACTTCAATCAGTTTTCTTTGCATGTCAACTACCTTTTCCCCTCCTACATTTCTATTAGGAGCCTGATTCGCTTTTATGAGCAATTTTCACATCTGGGGAAAAGTAGAGACTTTTCATGCGAGTGATTTCTTTGTTTCTAAGACAGAGCCTTCACTGCAAGGAGACCTAATTCAGACCATCCTTCTTAAGGCTGCACTGACATTATACTTAGGCAAGTCTGCTTCCTTCTTTGTTAAAATCCTTACCTGTCAAGTCTCTTCTTTTTGAAAAAATTAAAGATGAGGCATCTGGTTCTAAAATTAATATCAAACATGTAAATACATGCTTAATATTACAGAAATGAACTCCTTCTTTTGTTCTAACTTTTGCCCACCCAATATAACATAGTTCATCCTTGTAACTCAATCACTGCACCTCAGTATTGCAGGATGTCTGTTCCCTTCCATCTGGACACGTGGCTCATGATATATAGAGAAAAAGATAAGCCACCAATAATTTTCTTAAAGTTAAAAACATAATTTAGTGCTTTAAGAACTTGAGCCCCTTCCTCCCTCCAAAAAACAATAAAGTGGAACAAAATCTTAGATCTATAGTTGAACTCAAGCTCCACCTCCAAGGGCAGGCGGGCCAATACTTACCTAAAAGGACTAGTTCAATGAGCCCAGCATCAGCAACAATATCCACCATCTGAAGCAGAGACAAATCCACGACAGGCCAATTATGAGTGGGTATCCCTAGCGCCTGATACATATGCGCCATATGTGATAAGATGCTGGTTCAGTAACCACCATTTCTATAGCAACCCACACACACTCTGCAGGCTGTGTTTCAGGAAGGCAGTTAAAACTGGATTCTACAATGCAACTTCACTTAGAACACGCTTTGATTTCTGTCATCTCATTAGAATTAGAGTATTCAAATACGTTAGCATTAAATGGCAGAAACTTGTCACATAAATAATTGTAATTCTTGATTTCGCTGCCACTCAATGTCTGCTGGTCACTTTAAATGCGAACCACTGACCTGATTTGCTTGTACATAAGGGACCATTCCCCAGGGCAACAAGTCAGATCACAGTCTGACAACTCGGGCAGCCATCTGCTGTCCCAATTGCAGGCGAGAGAGTAAATACTTAGGAAAGCAAGCTGAAATATCAGCTCTTACTGCCCAGAAAGCCTCAGCGAAGACGCGTTCACCATGACCAACAGAACTTCATTTGGGCCAATCTGGTCCCCTGCACAGTATTGATTAGAAGGTGTGTAGATCCCGGCCCCTCAGACACATCTTGACAACATGGACACAGGCACAGGCATTGTACCACTTTCCAAAGGAGAGAGTACCAGTAGAAGATGATAAATTAAAAGACACCAGCTAATTCCTCAGAGGAAAAGCCTTAGACTCTTGCACTATAAATCAAGGGACATTTTAACATGATGGTTTCAGTACTGCATGTAAATGCAGCAAAAATTTCAATTCTAGTTTAAGCAAGTTGCACTTAAAAAAATCATTTTTCCTAGCGGCACACATAAAAATTAGCTAACTCATATTGTTGTAATATATTAGATAGAACCCAGCTTTATGTTCTAAGAGTGTTAATCTATTAGGTTTCCCTCCAATAAACATGGGGGTTGAAATATGGAGATGCTAAATTTTATAATGGGAAATTCTCTGCTTGTTGCAAAAGAAAAACAAGACAACAGTAGCCATTAAAAAAAAAAAAAAGACAACCACATCAACAGTAATGTCAAATACTGACTCTATTCTAAAGGGCGTCTGGAAGGAGCACCCCTAGGTTTCTCTCCTAAGAGTAAATGTTCAGTCCTGGCTGGTGTTTCTCAGTGGTTAGAGCATCGCCTCGAGCACCAAATAAAGGGTCTCAGGTTCGATTCCCAGTCAAAGGCATGTGCCTGGGTTCCAGGTTTGATCCCTGGCCCGGGTCAGGGCTCGTGGGGGAGGCAGCCAATCAATGTGTGTTTTTCACATTGATGGTTTCTCTCTCTCTCTCTCTCTCTCTCTCTCTTCCCCCCCCCCTTCCACTCTTTCTAAAAAGCAATGGAAAAATGTCAAGCGAGGATTAAAAAAAAAAAGGAGTAAATGTTCATTTATCTAGCAACCATGAATTGAAGTATTTCAGTTAGTGTTTAAGTGTGAATTTATTTTTCAAACGGAAGTCCCAGGGAACTAGAAAATAATTTCATCTTTCTTTATAGAGTTTGAAATCTTGCCCTATAAAGAAGGTGTTATCACCCTGAGTATCATTAATCACTCTCAGCAAAATGCTGGAGGGTTACCTGGATAACAAAGCAGGAACGATGACTGAATCAGGGACCCAGTTTAGCCCTAGAGAGTGTAGAGTATATCTGCATTCTTATACTGGAATGGTAAGAGCTTCTTTGTTGAATGCATTTTAGATCAGGGATCACAAAATTTTCTGTAATAGGCCAGACAGTAAATATTTTCAATTTGTGGGAATATACAGTCTGTCACAACCGCTCAACTCCATGGATGTAGTGAGAAAGCACTCATATAGCCCAAATGCAAATGAATGGGCATGGTTGTGTTCCAATGTCTTATTCTGCTCAGGCTGCTATAAAAAAGTACCATCGAAACTGGCTTATAAACAACAGAAATTCATTTCTCACACTTCTGGAAGCCCAAGGTCAAGGTGCCATCAGATTTCGTGTCCGGCGAGGACCTACTTCTTGGTTCATGGATGACAGATAGAAACCTTCTCCCTGCATCCTCATGATGAAAGGGGCCAGAAATCTCTCTGGGGACCCTTTTATGAGGGCACTAATCCCATTCATGGGAGCGGTAACCTTACGACTTCATCACCCCCCAAAGGTTTCACATTGGGAGTAAGGTTTCAACATATGAATTTTGTGGGGGGTGGGGGGCTACAAAATTCAGTCCATAGCACCCAATAAAGCTTTATTTAGGTAAGCTTACATTTGAATTTTATATAATTCCCATGTGTCATGAGATACTATTTTCCTTTGGATTCTTTCTTATACCATTTAAAAATGTAAAAACCACTCTTAGCTCATGGGCCAAGTTTGCTGATACTTATCTAGGTGGAAAAATTTTAATGGATTCACAGATTGCTATATCTGGCTGGTAAGCACTTTGGAATTGTAATGACTTACATTTACCTCGAAAGTAAATAATTTAAAGTGTTAAATTGGTTTGAAGTGATTAGCATACTTGAATTAATCATAAGTAGCAGTTAATCATTAAATAGTGTTATATGCAGAAGATGTATTCCTATTTTTTTTCCTGATCTGATAATATTGCCTTGGAACTTTTTATTTAATTGAAATAATTTAATTTATACTTAAATGATATTATTGATGAAATGTAATAATAGTAAAAAAAGCCTTATGAAATATGTAGGCTTCTATTGAATTTAGTAAGTTAATCAACATATGGTTTCTTTGAAATGTCCTTCCAATCTTACAGTTTTCAGAAAACACATTTTAATGCATTTGATTATTTTTGAATGACTGTCCAAATGTTGGCTTTTTCTTTGCATACAATCTGTTATAGCCAGAAATTTGGCAGTTAAAATTTTTGAAGTAGATGCTAAGTCAAAAAGACCATTTAAATGGAAACAGATCAACTACACAATGAAGATTCCCAATGAAAAAAGGTTCAGTGCCATGAGGATTACTTCCAGAGAGGAAATACTAAATCGGGTCACTTCAGAGGCTTCACTGATTTTTACTTTGTGTTAGTTTTCTATTGTTGCTGTAATAATTACCACAAATTAAGTCTCTTATAGGTCCAGAGGTCAGAAGTCCAGCTCTGTCCAGACGCTGTGAAAGGAGAATCTGGTTCCTTGCCTTTTTCAGTGTCTCGTGGCTGCCTATACCCTGAAATTGTGGCCACTTTTCCATTTTCAAAGTGCACCACTCCAGTTTCTGCATCACTGCCATTTCACTGTCACATCACCATGTCATCTCCCCTGATTCTGACCTCCGACCCCTGCATCCATCCGAAGGACCACTGTGATCACAGCGGGCCGGATTGCATAATCCAGGAGAATGTCCTCATCCTAAGCCTGCTCACTTAATCACACCTGTACAGTCCCTTTTCCATGTAATGTTCACAGGGTCCCAAGCATGATGACACAGAGATATCTGAGAGGCCATTATTCAGCCTGCCACACATATAACATTTTTTAAAAATAAATTTTCATTATTTGTGAGCTGTATACAAAACTAATGTGAGCAAGGATGTTGCTTCTATAGACCTGTGCCATATTGTTATGACATGTATGTGTGTAAATCCCTAGAGAAAACTTCATTGTATAGTTGATCCTGAAACAATGCAGGGGTAAGGGACCCTGATCCCCTGTACAGTCAAAAATGCTTGTATAACTTTTAAAAATACGCTTTATTGATTTTTTTAAAGAGAGAGGAAGGGGAAGGAGAAAGAGAGAGAAACATCGATGTGAGAGAGACATCCATAGGCTGCCTCCCATATGCATCTTGACTGGGAACTGAAACCACAACTTGGTCATGTGCTCTGACCGGGAATCAAACCAGCAGCCTTTCGGTGCACGGGATGCTCAACTAACTGAGCCACACCAACCAGGGTACTTGTATAACTTTTGTCTCTCCTGCAACTTAGTTGTCCTTTGCATCTGCAGGGGGATTGGTTCCAGGACACCCCCATGGTTACAAAAGTTCTCAGACACTCAAGTCCCTTATATAAAACTAGAGGCCCGGTGCACAAAAATTTGTGCACTCAGGAGGGAGGGGGGGCGTCCCTCAGCCCGACCTGTGCCCTCTCGCAGTCTGGGACCCCTCAGGGGATGACCACCTGCTGGCTTAGGCCCGCTCCCTGGGGGACTGGGCCTAAGATGGAAATCAGACATCCCTCTGGCAGCACGACAGCCCTCAGGGGATGTCCACTTGCCAGTGGGGAGCAGGA
>NW_006281915.1:117694-121769 GCF_000327345.1 Myotis davidii | reverse complement strand
CTCTACAAGCCTGCTTGATCGACCCTAACCTCTGCCTGCCTGATTGCCCCTAACCTCTCTACCTGCCTGCCTGATCACCCCTAACTGCCTCTGCCAGCCTGTCTGATCGGTCCTAACTGCCCTCCCCTGCCAGCCTGATCTCGCCCCCAACTGCCCACCCCTGCTGGCCTGATCACCCTTAACTGCCTCTGCCTTGGCCCCCACCATCATGGCTTTGTCCAGAAGGAAGTCAGACGCCTGTTGACGGGTCTAATTAGCATATTACCTTTCATTAGTATAGATGGTGCAGAACAATGCCTATAGGAGCCCTCTGTAGTCATAGATTCCCAACCACAGACTGAAAATACTGTTTTCAACCTGTTGTTGGTTCAATCCGTGGTGGGCCAATGGTATATTTACTGGAAAAAAATCAGGGTATAAGTGGACCCATACAGTTCAAACCCATGTTGTTGAAAGGCCAACAGTATCAGGCACATAACCTTTTATACTCCCAGTCCTACTCATCCATATTCAAACATAGCCCTTCAAAAAAGGACTATGGTGGCAGGAAGAAATAGAGTAACAGCTCTCTAAATAAGAGCTCAAAGCATCATCCTTTTGTTAAACATATACATGCATAAACAAATAAAGGTAAATTTTATAATATAGTTATTTAAGTATACACACACAAACACACATATACACACACACACTACATAAATGTTACAGTGTCATATCTTAAACTATCCTGACTTTAAAAACATCTAAGTGATCCTCATCTGACTCAATCATTCAGCATTTTAGTTGGGTACCTGGTATGTGCCAGGAATAGTTTTGACTATAAGGGTTCAAAGATAGGACTCAATGAGGACACAGATATTACCTAAGCCACTGCAAGGCCATGCCCTTACATGCTTCTAGTATCACCACAATATGTACAATGTGCCTAAATCACTATTTAAGGGATGGAGAAAGGGATTTGAGAGGAGAGATCCTGCTCATACAAAGTGACAAGCTATGAGGGAGACCTTAGCATCCCCGGGAAGGGTTAGCGTCTGATGTGGCAGCAACAGGGGTGTGTCGAAGACTGTCTGGAGATGTGGTGGAGACACAGGCAGGGCCGGCTTTGAAGAGCTAGGTGCCGTGCGAGGGAGTGCGGACTGCCTCACCATGAGTTGTTCTAAGACATTCTCATGTGGGAAAGTGGTCTGTGGTTTTGAAAGACAGCTAAAGCAGCAACACAGAAGACCTACAGAGTTAAGGAGAGGCAGAAGGCAGTCAGATAGCTGCTGAAATTGGCCAGACAAGGGAGGAGCATCTGAACTGGGACGAGACACCACAGAGAAGGAGTGAGAGGAGAGGGTAGCTGGGAGAAACACTGATCCTACCTCAACGTGACTCTGTGAGGGACCAGCCATGGCTGCGGGTGGGGAAGTGAAGCAAAAGAACACTTGGGATGGCCCCAGGTTTCTGTTATGCTTAACCAAGAGGAAGCACAGAGATGAACAGAATGAGAGGCTGGAGTGCGGGGAGATGACGAGTCTCAGTTTTAGACGTGTAGAATTCGCGTTTCCTCTAGGACATCCAGAAAGAGATGTCTAATAGACAGTGAGACACACAGAACAGAGAATCAGACATGGGTGCACGGGTTGCTGTGGGAGTGTGAGGAGCGGTCCGATGCCCCAGCAACTGCAGAGGAAGTAAGTTAGGAGCTGGGTGCAGGGCAAAGCTCAAGGATTGGCAGGTGAGGAGGATCCAGGGGGGTTTGATACAGAAAGCCAAGGGAGGAGGGCCCTCTGCGGGGATGGAAAACCACCCAATGCTGCAGAGACATCCGAGAGGAGGAGGTCACCTGATTTCCCAATCCCGCAGCTGCTGGTGAGCTCAGTGACCTTTGTTTCAGGAGAATGGGACAGTGGAAGCAGGACTGAAGTGTGTAGAGACATGGAGGCAGCACATGGGGAGCAATCCTCGAGAAACCGGGCCCAGGGTAATCCGGGAAAGCGGTGTGGATGGCAGGGTATAGGAAAGGTTCTAGAGAACGGGGAGACCTTTGTTTACTTAATAAATGCTTACGGCATACATGTTCTGTACCAGGCACTATACTAAGCTTCTTACAAATATTAACTCATTTACTCCTTGGCGTGGTTGATTTTTTTTAAAAAATATATTTTATTGATTTTTCACAGAGAGGAAGGGAGAGAGATAGAGAGTTAGAAACATTGATGAGAGAGAAACATCGATCAGCTGCCTCCTGCACCTCTCCCACTGAGGATGTGCCCGGAACCCAGGTACATGCCCTTGACCGGAATCGAACCTGGGACCTTTCAGTCCACAGGCCGACACTCTATCCACTGATTGGCGTGGTTGATTTTATTTGTCAACTTGGCTAGGTCAGTTCCCAGATATCAATTCAAATATGTCTACATGTTGCTGTGAAGGTATTTAAAATGAGGATAACTTTTAAATCAGTAGACTTGGGGCCCAGCCAGAGTGGCTCAGTTGGTTGAGCATCATCCATGCACCAAAGGGTTGCTGGTTCAATTCCCAGTCAGGGTACATACCTGGGTTGCAGGTTTGATCCTAGTGGGGGAGCAAATGAAAGGCAGCTGATAGATGTCTTCTCGCCCCTCCCCCCACCTTCCCTCAGTCTAAGCATGTCCTTGGGTGAAGATTAAAAAAACACACCAAAAAACCCTTGGATTATTTTCTAATGAACTTAAAAAAAAACCCTTAAAACATAATAATAAATAAGTAGACTGGGTAAAGCATATAATGTAGGTGGGCCTCATCTAATCAGTTGAAGGCCTTAAAAAAAAAAAAGACTGACCTTCCACAGGGAGGAGGAACTTTTGCCAGCAGACTACGTTTGGGCTCAAACTGCAACACCAGCTGTTCTCTGAATCCCCAACCTCCTGGCCCACCCTGCAGATTCTGGACTTGGCAGCTTCTACAACTGCATTAGTAAATTCCTTAAAATCTCTCTCTCTCTCTCTCTCTACACACACACACACACACACACACACACTACTGTTTCTGTGGGGAATTCTGACTAACGCATCCTTTGTAACAACAGTAGGTACTATTATAATCCCCATTTACAGTTGAGGAAACTATGGCAGAGACAGGTTAAGTAACTTGGCCAGGGCAGCACAGCAAGAGGGTAGCAGAGCTGGATTCCAATACAGTGTGCCCCCAGAGAACCTGCCCTTAATCACATGCTGTGCTGTTGTCCAGAGCACTGACCGAGTAGTGTTGGGGCCCACTGGGAAGGCCAGTAGAGAGAGACAGAACATACAAGCAATGAGAATCTACAAATGCAGTCTGGTACAAATGAGAAAACAGGCACAAGGGATCTGCCCAAAGTGGGACACAAAGTGGTTCAAGTAGTAGAACCCAGGTTTTCAGGATACAACATGCAGCTTTCCCCTTTCTCCTTTCACTCCATTCATCTATCCACGTCCTGTCCTCCCACCTGGATTCCCCTGCTCTTCAGAGACTCTCTCAGTTGCACTCCCCTCACGTTGCTTTCTGCTGGAGGCCCAGGAATCTTTATGTTCTGACCGTGACCACATGCCTCAAATAACCACTAAGCTGTAGACAACACACGCCAGCCAACGACAAAGTGCCCTTCTTACTGAGTGCAGCCCAATAACCCATCTAACAATGTTAAGTTCCGTATATCTGGTAAAATGGTGCATCTCACACGAATAATTATAGAGTCTGTTAGTAATTATTTGGAAAATAAAACAAAACAAAACCCCTCCCCACAAAACCCAGGAAGCTCAATGGGCATTTGGTTCCAAATACACATTTCTATGAATTAACTACTCAAGGAATTAGGTGTCTTTGAAAATACAGCCGATATATAAAGTCTCACAATAATCTGAATTGGGTTATTTGAAAACTAGCCTTTTCAAGCTTGACTTTTTGGGGACTGGGAATCACAGGGGTATAGGAATCAATGTGTCATCAGAACCTCAAGCACAAGCACCTACTCCCACCTCATTATTTTGAAGTCAGTTATAAAACTTCCTGAAGAAAAATTAGAAAATATGTATTAAAGCTTTAGAATTTGTACATTTTAACCCAGCAG
>NW_006281915.1:92208-117298 GCF_000327345.1 Myotis davidii | reverse complement strand
ACAGAGAGAAAGGGAGAGAGATAGAGAGTTAGAAACATCAATGAGAGAGAAACATCGATCAGCTGCCCCCTGCACATCTCCTACTGGAGATGTGCGCGCAACCCAGGCACATGCCCTTGACCGGAATCGAACCTGGGACCTTTCAGTCCCCAGGCCGACGCTCTATCCACTGAGCCAAACCGGTTTCGGCAGTTCTGCTTCTTCTAAAACTTTATCTTAAGGAAATAATCATGACCATGCATAAAGATTTCGCTATAAAGATACATATATCATAGCATTGGTGAGAATAGTAATGTATTTCCTGATTATATGGGATTGAGCAACCAAATTATGACATTTCCATGTGATGGAAAACTATGCATTCACTAATATTAACCCTGCAGCACAATAACTAATGCTATGGAAAGATGTTTCTGACATACAAATACTTTTCAACAGCACATGACACAAAACCTCATTTCTTTTAAATATATATTGCATGGAAGGCAGCCTCTTAAGAGGTCCCCAATAATGCCTACCACTCAGTATTCACACGCCTGTGCAGTCCACCCCACACTGCACCAGTGTTGGGCTCTGTGACCAAAAGCATAGAGAAAGAAGTGATGGCATGCCACTTTGACATTTGATTATAAAAGACTGTGACTTCCATTTTGCCCACGTGTGCTTTTTAAATTTTTGTTTATTGTTTTTTTCTCTTGGGTCACTTGGTCTGGTAGAAGCAAGATGCTGTGCTGTGAGAAGCCCTAAGGAGTCGCCCCTGGGAAAGAACGGAAGCCCCTGCCCAATAGCCTGTGAGTGAGGTTGGAAGGTGCTGGCTGGCTGGCCCAACTGAGTCTTGCGATGAGCAGAGCCTGGCTGACAGCCTGTTTGCAACCTTGCTGGACCCTGAGCCAGAACCACCACGTAGGTTGTACCTGTGTTCCTGAACCTACAAAACAGTGAGGTGACAGTTGTTTACTGTAGTCTACAGCTGCTGGTTTGGGGGCAATTTGTTACATGGCAATAGTTAACTAATATCTACGTGCATAGTGAAATGACTGAAAGAATAGAATCCAAAATACTAGTAGTGGTTCTCTCTAGTTGGTGGAATAATAATTTTTATTTTCTCTTTTTGTACAATGTTGGCAATGTTTTCCCTTTTTCAGAAAACAGGAAAAGAAAACCACCAAGAAAGATCGTATGACCTTCTAAAGAATCAAAGTATAAAGATTAAGAGAGACAATTTTAGCTCTAAGAACTTTTAAAGATTCTTAAAGATTCTTTTCACGTAGATTAGCTTAAAGGTGCAAAAAAGGAAAGAAAAAGAAAAAAAAATACTCAAAAGAACACGCCTGAACATCTCGGTGGAGTAGGTACTACCCACCAGAAACCACGCAACACCTCACGGCAAGGAGACTTGCACAAGCCTCCTAAAAGGAAAACCAAACAGCAATGATGAAGTCATCTGTTAGCAGATCATCAGCACAGGTGTCTTGCTTACCCAGCTTCTGGTCAAACCGCCATGCTGCGACATAGGCATTGTGCCTCAGACTGCTCTGTGTGGCCAGGGGCACGGTGACATAAATGGGACCATCCACCAGCACCGGCGTTCCATCACTGCTGAGCAAGTGCACGCTGACAGCTGTGACTGGGCTCAGGTCGTACCTGGTGCCGTTTCCTGGAAGCAAGAGGCATTCTCCATCACATGCACACAAAGATTCGTGGGGCTGTGGAAACCGTTTCCAAAAAAAATAGTAATTGCTACCAATTGCCAAGTACCATGCCTCCTATCTGCCAGGGACTGCACTAAGCACTTTGCACACATAATCCTTACCTCGACTTTCTAAGGTAGGAAAAACCCCCATTTTACACAGAGAGAAGCTGAGACTCAGAGAGGGTCCTACTGGGAGCTGGCCTAAGGGCATAGAACAGCGGGTGGTAAGGCTGGGATTGAAACTCGAAACTCGGGTTGCCCAATCTAATTACTGCACTTTACTTTTAAAAACGACCTCCAAAGGGAAGGACTTTTTGTCGGTAATGGGACAGGGAGGTGCTTGAGGAAATCCCCGAAACTGACTCAGTCACAAAGGGAGCCCTGTGCACACGTTAATTACTTGGCAGATCACCAAAAGGGTATTTTCAATTAGAGACTACTTTAAAAAAAAAAAAGGTAAATTTCTTCAAGGAGTTCTTCAAAATATTAATTTACTTCCACTAAAAGTACACTATTGAAAACTTGGGCTTGAAATATTTATGAGTTATTTTAGTTGCCATTGTTATTTTGATCTGTTTAAAAGGAATTTAAAATACCAATTATTCTGCATTAGAGGCCTTTTATCCAAGCCAATGCTTTAATGACTATCTATTTTACAGATAAATTAGGCAATGCTTGTAGAGTGGCATTATATTTATACACTTAAGCAATCCATTTTAGAAAACCTTTTCTCAAGTGAAATATGATATCACACAAAATGTATTCTGTCGTAACTTTAAATCCTTTAATTAAACACAATGACAAAAATACAATGGTAAAACAATTTTAAGCTACATCAGAACACAAACTATAGGATTTCTTATTAAGCTATTTATATATTTACATACCCATCAATTATCTGAGCGAACTCAAACTTCCAATTAGGACTAAATTTAAATATTTAAAGCTTACTAAACTTGACAAGCTCAGGGGAGGCTTGCATGGCAGGCTTTAGAAACTCAGAGACCCAGCTTTTGTTTTTTTGCGGCCCACATAAACTGAAACCTTGTTTATTTGGCCCGTGTTAGCCTTTGAGTTTGACAAGCTTGACTTAACTAAAAGTGAGTCATGGTAGGTAGTCATTCTTAGACAAAAGTTTATCTTTACCGTAACTGAGCCTGTCCATTGTGGTTTTTTTTTTTTGCATTTAAGATAACATACCTTTGGAATGCCTGAGTCATCTTCCTTTTTCCAGACCCCTCAGGGCAAAATCTCCCACCAGAGGGCAATTACACTCCTCATGGTTGTCTTGTTCCCCTGCACACCATCTCTATGTACTATTAATGTAAACTGTTAAGTATTCTATATGCATATAAAATGTAAAATACGGATATATACCAATATAAAAGTATTTGTCTCTTCATTTTACTCTTTATCCTATCTCAAATACTTCCCCACTTTGCATTCTCTCACCACCCTAATCTGCCACCAATGAATTTCATGTAACCTCCCCTATGCCTCCTCCTTTGATTGTAATGTATAAAAAGACAAAGCTGCCATTCTCTGAAGCATTTTCTCAATCTGTTGAGATTTTGTTTCCTGGCAAATGTCATCTGTTTGGCTCAAATAAACTCATAAAAATTTGGATGTTTCTTAGTGAATTTTAGAGTTTCAACAAATCACAGCTAAACCCTTTATGGAGCAATTTCTATATAGCTACTGACAGCGGTACCCTTTATAATGTACTAGAGGCCTGGTGCACAAAATTCGTGCACAGGGTTTGGGAGGCTCAGCCCAGCCTGCACAGTCTCCAATCCGATCCCGGGGATGGGGCCTAAACCGGCAGTTGGATATCCTTCCCCCCGCTTGTTCAGTTGTTTATTTCCCTCACTAACCCACCTGCTGACCTGGTCATAGGCAGCCATCTTGTGAGGATGTGAGGATTAATTTGCATATCACCTCTTTGTCATATAGGATACTTGTATCTGTTTTTAAATGTCGGGAAAGTATGGAAATGGGAACTTGATCGAAGGTCCATGTTGGAGTCATAGATTCAGGTTCTGAAATCTTTTAGTCTGGCCATTTCATTTTAGGATAAGAAAACCAAAACCCAGAATTTGCCAGATTTCATCAAAATAGCTTGTGGACAGCGGCCTAAATATGAGCATTGCCCAAAGGGAACACAGAAGCAAAGCCAGGTCTACAATGTGCACCTCTCCACTAGGTTCTGTTAGATTCTCTGATGAGATAAAACTTAAAGAGAAATTAAGTAACTTACTATCTGCTGTATTAAACAACTCAGAGATAATGTTTTCAGTTAAGTAGTGCTGCCTCCTTCACTAAACCTGGGGCAGGAAGTCTGAAGAGGGAAGCGGTAGGTAGAGTCAGACAGCACTCCAGACAGCATCATCCTTCCTTTCCTCCCACTCCACTCAGCCGTGGTTCCCAGACATGGCAACCGTGCCCTTTGGATTTTCCCTTCCCACTCTCTTGCACATTTCAGGCACAGGAAGCAGGGTTCAGGTAGCAATTGCTTATATGGCCTCGGGCAAGTGACTTCACTCCTCGGGTTTGTTTTACTTATCTGCAAAACTAAGGAGGTTGGGCCCAGCTGGTGTGGCTCACTGAGCATCGACCCAGGAACCAAGAGGTCACCAGTCCGATTCTGGTCAGGGCACATCCCCGGGTTGTGGGCTAAGAGGTCACTGATTCAATTCCAGGTCAGGGCACATGCCCGGGTTGTGGGTTTGATCCCCCGTGGGGGTGTGCAGGAGGGGGGTGATCGATGATATACCTCTCTCACTGATGTTTCTATCTCTCTATCCCTCTCCCTTCCTCTTCTTCTAAGAAATCAATAAAAACATATCTGAAAAAGAAAAAACAACTAGAAGGTTGGGCTAGATCAGTGGTCGGCAAACTGTGGCTTACGAGCCACATGCGGTTCTTTGGCCCCTTGAATGTGGCTCTTCCACAAAATACCATGTGCGGGCGCGCACATACAGCACGATTGAAACTTCATGGCCCATGTGCAGAAGTCGGTATTTTGTGGAAGAGCCACACTCAAGGGGCCAAAGAGCCGCATGTGGCTCGCAAGCCGCAGTTTGCCGACCACTGGGCTAGATGATTTCCTGTAAGTCGATGGAAAGAAATGGGTTCAGCTATAAACATTCAGAAGTAGGTACAGCACTACAGAAAAGGGCACATTAATGTAATGCAATACACATAAAGTTCATGTGATTCGATGTTCTTTTAAAAGTCCTGCATGCCCTTGCAGTGTTGCTCAATGGTTAGAGTGTTCAATTCCTAGACAAGGGTACATACCCGGGTTGCTGGTTCAACCCCTAGCACCTGGTTGGGGTGTGTTGGGAAGCAACCAATTGGTGTGTCTCTCTCACATTGATGTTTCTCTCTCTCTCACACATCTCTCTCGCTCTCTCTCTCTCTCTCCTCCCCCTCTCTTCCATTCTCTCTAAAACAAAACAAAACAAAACAAAAAATCAATGGGGAAAAATATCCTCAGGTGAGGATTAACAACAACAATCCTCTGTTTGAAGACACTGCAGGCAATTCCATCTGCTTGCTGAGGCCTCCTTTCTCAGGGCCCCACTAAATGCCTTTCAAAGGGTCCTCCCTCTGCCCTCCCACTTTCTTCATTCTGGAAAGATTCATACTTTGAAAGGCTAAATTGTTCCTCCTCCAGTCCTTGTTATGAGGCTGTAACTCTATATGAAATGCTGAGTTCCGTGTATGAGAGGTTCTTTCCTTTCTGTTCTGTTTTGATGTTACCTGGCTCCTGTCATGTCCCAATAGAGAGGTGTCAGGCCGAGCAGCAGGGCCAGGGGCCGCAGCACTGCCCACTCTCAGAGCCTGATTCGTCCCTTGGAACAGGAGGGGCTTTGCTCAGATAGCACCTAAGCTGCTGTTTGGCTTTGCATCCACTACCAGCTTTTCTGACTGCAGAACAATTTCACCCATTAGTCGTTTTACTGACTCCCCTCTGTCTTCTGGGAGTTACTAGCACAAGCAATTTCTAGAAAGCCCCTTGGGGATGTGACTGAATAGTGCTGTGCCGGCATGGTCTGTGGTTCTATGTGATGTCAGGACACTAAGGGAGCAGATGGGAGGGGATGAGCTATCGAGGACATGGCCGAAGTCTCCACGTGGCTGCGTTTCTCTATTTACAATTCCAGAAGCTTCTTCTAAACTGGACACAACTCCCCTGGGGATGCTCCAAGGAAACCAGCCTTCAGAGCACTTTCTCATCACATCTGTGGCATCCGTTCACCTTCACTGAACTCTAGTTAGGACCTGTCATCTCACTCCAGTACACGTGGTCCAGCCTCTCACCCGCGAGCTGCAGTTTGCCAACCACTGTCTTAGACGTGGTTTATGAAACAGTAGGCAAACAACACTGGGGCAGAGGAGACACTGTGCGCACCCCCTGGAGATGGATGCCCAGCTGATGAGCTGTTGGGGCGCCTCATGGAGTCTAGGCTCCCACACCCTCACAGGTGCCAGTGAACACACTCAAAGAATTTTCCCTGAGTCAACTTAGTTATTTCAGTGGAAAAGAAGCTGAATGTAAGTAACCTTTCAAAGACCTCTCTTTCCTCTAAAACAATAGTTATCTTTTTAAAGAAAACAAACTACTGAAATAGTCTGTCTTTGTGTTCTTCCCCCTTCATCTCGGATTTCATAATTTATTCAAGAGAGGTCACTTCTCCAAGTTGGGGTTTATGATTGCACACCATTTTGTCAGGGAGACTGGGTGGAGATTTCATGGTGGTCTCAGATTGCACTTTATCATGTTCTCCACGAAACACGAGTTTTCTCCTAAGGGCTGTGCATTTAAAGAGAAAGTTAACGCTTATCCCAATAATGTTTACATAAGAGGGCTACCATGCCTCTTTCTGGTTACTGACTATTAATTGCATTATCATCATATAAAAATTAAAAGAAGAAGAAAGATTCCCGAAAACAAGCGCTGCAGAGGGAAGAAAAGCAAATGACCGATCACCAGGTCACCTTGATCTGTAACCAGTAATTTACTAATATTCTACAAAATGGATTAGACATTGCAGGTTTAGAAGCTCTTTCAGAACAATCAGTTATGAAATCATTCTGAGGTGATACTCAATGAAAGTGTCCCTGGGAAATGCAGTAACTTACCAACCACGCAGGATTTAACCCAGAACAGCCTCCATTTGTTTTAGTTTATGTTGTGACTAAAGTGTCCAGGAAAAGAAGAGGGGAGACAAGAAAATGATTCAGGACTTCAGAGCCCCCACCCCAACCCCAGTCACCAGAAGGAGGGACCATGGCAGCACCAAGCACCTGATGAATTATGCTGCTGGCCGTGAGCAGGGGTGGAAGGTACACGTCTTCAGTCTTTACTGATAAGGATTTATTACAAATTTTCTGGCTAATGGCTTTTACTTTGTCTCATCTATTGGGCGAGGAGGGCACTGGTTTGCTCATCTCGGATCAGCCCCGGTACCACCTTCCCCTCGAGCTGTGACAGGGGGTTGGGCAGATGGGGCTGTTCATCTCTGCAAGGCCAGCGAGGCAGACAGGCTGCCCCACCAAACACACAATCTGAGGGCAAGTGGGGCAAGGCCGAGGACAGACGGGCAGAAAACCTCTAGCTCTGATTTTATACTTAAAAACAATTTTTCAGTTTAAAAAACTCCTCTGAATTAAATATATTCATTCCACCAAAGGAGAGCTCAGAGAAGGTGCTGAAGGCAGCTGGGACCAGGAGAAAGGCTCAAGGAGACAGTCGCTGAAACGCTGTGCCGTGGTGCAGACAAAATTCCTCAGGGAACAGTTTGAACACACTCGGGCTTGGAGAAAGCGCCCTCCCTCTGCCACTTCCGTTCTCCCACTCAGTACCAACACTTCAACCCCCACACACAGATTCAAACACGGAAGCCAGGATGCACAAAGAAGAGACTCAAATTACCTGTTCTGTTTCCATCTAATCCTCGCAAGTATGGAAAACTGTCGGCCTCAGAGGGGGAGCCGGCGGCCGTCAGGAAAGCGGTCAGGTCACTGTAGCTGGTGTTCTCCGGCAGCCGCAGGGCTCTCCTCTGGAAATGAACGCGAGGCTGCGGCCGGGCACCTGCAGGAATTCACCTCTGAGTTACATCCCGAGGGAGCAATTTCTGCTTTTAGATGATGCAAAACGAGGAAGAGCTTCTGTAAGGTTCCAGCAGGCTTCCCCTGCCCTTAGCTCTCCCCACAGCTCCTCCACCCCATTCACTTCACGCAGGACACTGAGATGTGACAACACGCTATTATGGGGAGAGAAATAATAGCCCATTGTCGCATTTGTTTTGACACAGGATGTTATTTAGGTTTCTCAACAACAAGCTTTCCAAGTGCTATCTGTGAGCGGTCTTTTCACTGCACAGCATTTGTCTATGGATCAGGGTAACATTTTGGGAAACAAAGTCCGTGTAAGTGAAACAAGTAGATGACAATCTCTTTACACAAACAAGGCAAGCGATACCCTTTGATTTGGCGGCAAACACATCCTTCTCTGTCTGGTGAAATCTGGTTGAACGCCACAGACCCAACCAAAGCAGAGGCAGGGATTGAATGTGCAGCCTGCCTGGATAAGACTGCAAACAAGAGCCCAAGAGTAAGGAGCCTGTTTCCTCCTGGGAAGCTGCCACCTGGCACCCAGAATGGCTGGTGGGGTGCATCCTATTTGTGACTGATTACGTTGCAGATTTTATGATGAGGCTCTTGGAATAATGTGATGCTCCCCTTACCAAAGCCAGCTCTTCTGTGCAGAAGGACGGTAGAGGTGACAGGCCCTTCAGACAGTTGCCTTGTGACATCACCCGCTGTTTGACTTTGCTCTAGATGTTTTGACTGTAAACCTGAACCTGTTTTTACCTAATGCGAGGTGGTAGTTGCAAGACGTAAAGGTGTTAAGTCATTTTGTACAAACCCAGCAAAAACTTCAAGACAAAAGTAAAAGAATTGGGAGTTGTAGCATTTACCAATGAAAGCACACATTTCTCATTTTTCCTCATTAAAATAAAGTGTCTTCCTTAAAGACAATATTCTGTCCTGACATTCTGGTCATCATATATCCTACCCCAGCTTGAGGTGGACCATGTGGTCGGCTGGGGGCACCCTATCCCCACCATGGTGGTCTGGCCCAGTAGCCCTGCCCAGAGTGGATGGTCTAATGCAGTGATGGCGAACCTATGACACGCGAACTCATTTTTTTGGTTGATTTTTCTTTGTTAAATGGCATTTAAATATATAAAATAAATATCAAAAATATAAATCTTTGTTTTACTATGGTTGCAAATATAAAAAAATTTCTATATGTGACACGGCACCAGAGTTAAGTTAGGGATTTTCAAAATGCTGACACTCCGAGCTCAAAAGGTTCGCCATCACTGGTCTAATGCTTACTCCAGGGTTCCTTTTACCTCCAGATCACAAACTTTTAAGGGGATACACCTATCTAGACATGTTCTAGAATAAGGGAGCTTTAGAGCTCGAAGGACCAGCTAGCCTATGTCTCTCTTCCTACAGGCGAGGCCACGGAAGCCAATGGATTAATTGCCCACATAGATGTGTGGGGTAGACGAAGGTGGTCACAATGTTCCCCAAACTCCTAAAAATCACTGATTAAATTTCTCAGATGGCTGGTTCTCCACTCCATAAAACAGACCAGCCTCAGGGCCCAAGAGGGCCAGGTGCCCACCGTCATGAGAGCCCCCATCTAAGTCCGGTCACACTGAAACTGAGCAGCACATGCACCTGTTCTGTTCCAGACCATCGGTGCCCTTTCTCATCCCCAAAACAAGCCTTCAGTCATGTAGGAGCATCCATGTGCCTTGAACTGTTTATTTGTATATCTTTCCACTTTAATCTCTTCTTAGTCTGGTCTTCTTTTCCTCTGATTGCACAGAATAGTGCTGTCTTCCTGCTGTCATCTCCTCAGTCTGCATAGTTCCAATGCCACACGAACCTGCTTCCCAGGCTGGGAGCTGCTAGCTTCTCCTGCTCCCCTCCCTCCACTCCCTACATGATTTGCTTGCCTCCTCGGACCTCCTCCCTGCTGCCCTCAGAGATGAAAAGTCAAAGTCAACCCTTTCTTTTTCACCTCTTCACCCCCAACCATATAACAGTCATTACTTCCCATACTTTTTTCAATGATAGTGAACTTTTTGAGATTTAATTTCCCTTTCTCTATTGTTCTTCAGTCTAAAAATGGTGCTGAAGCCTAGGTCTCATGAGTAGGTAGACAAATCACTCACTAAGATAGAGTAATGTGTCTAAAGTGTGACAGGCTGGTCACCCCAGAACAGGACGGGATACGTGTGCCCTTCCAGGTCTAGGACCTGCCCCTGTGAGATGGATGGGATGAGACCTTCGCGAAGTCCCCTGGCTGTAAGGAACAGAAATCCACTTACACTAGACCAGGGGTGGGCAACCCCTGGCACGCGTGCCAAACATGGCACGCCAGTAATTTTTGCTGGCACGCGAAAACCTCTCTTATAATCTTCCATTTACAATTTTTTTCTTAATATCGACTCTTTTATTTTTCAGATAAATTCAGTGTAGGTGCATCTTAGATAAATAAATAATTTTACATAACAAGTTATCTTAAAGACCATAGACATGGATTGACGAGAGAGGGGGAGAAATTTCTTCTATGCCTCTGCCTTAATATCAAGTGGAGTCATAAAGTTTTCTGTTGGACTATCAGTGTACATGTATACATTAAAAAATAAATGTATTTTTCATCATCATATACTGTGTTTTTGTCACTCGAATGAATTTTATTATTTCTTCAAGGTTCTTCACATACGTACACCTTAAGAGATATCAACTGGCATAACATGTTCTCAAAAAATTAGGGTTGGCACGCAGAAGAATTTTGCGTCAGAGATTTTGCTGTTTTTGGCACGCACTCACAAAAAGGTTGCCCACCCCTGCACTAGACCATAGATGAGGGAATCTGACTGAATCCACAGATAACACCCCAGCCAGGCCTGACAGGAATGGTCTAGGACCTGGAACCACAACCAAGGCTGCTCCCAGCTCTTAGAGGCCCCTGGGATCTCGTCCCAATTCTGTGCCTGCCTGCCTACCTCTCTCGTACCTTCTCTTATTCTCTAACATGTTATGTACATTAGTGGGAGATATATTTCCCCCCTCCCTATTTCTGTTGCCTCTTTCTTTTTTCCCTCTGCTGCCTGCCTTCCTCTTTTGTTCAGGAGAAGTTGATCCTTGGCCCAATAGTTAGGTCTATCTGCTGTGGCTGGGGTGGGGGCCACAGAGGGGCCATGCTGGGGCTGGTGTACTACAAGGGAAAGTGGCCCAGCTGATGTGACACACGCTGTGACCAGCAAGACCTGGAAACTTGTCTGCTGAGGGACCAAACACACACCCCATGGAGCACAGGCAAGACCTGTGCCTGGTGAATGACCAAGGAAACATCTGTGGAGTGTAAGGCTCCAGGCTACCTTAAGCCATGGTGTAAGTGGGTATGTGTGGGGTGGAGGGAGTGTTATGTCCTTAAGCCTATCTTCATGTATTAGAGCTGTTAAATTCCCCATCGTTCAGAAAAGGAGGTAATTGGGTGGGGATAGGAGATGGGGAGTGGACAGTCTGTCTGTCTTCTCTGGATGCCTCTCTCCCACCTTCCTCACAGCAACTGTTTCAAACGTAAGGCTCCAACCACCATTCCCAAAATCCTTAGACTCTCCTCTATGGAAAACACTGGGGCCATCACATCCTCTCTCTGCGCTTTAAAACCTTTCTTCCGTCTTCTCTCTCTCCCTGCTCTCTTCCAAGGTCAACCCAAGTATCCTAACTTTTGCTTGTTTTATTGCACGACGTGAATCCACCAACTATTTTTGCCTTCATCAACAATATACTCTATAGGCTTTTCCTCCCCAACCAACATATATACCCATTTCTCCCTCATCCAGAAAAATAACAATAAAACATGACTTTAACTGTTATTCCCATAAGCAAATGCCTTCTCTCCTTCCACCCAAGACCCAGTGATGTGGCTTCTACCCCCAGCACTCGCTGCCCTTGGTAATGTCAACTGATGACTACATAATGTGCAAACCCTGGGACCGCTTCTCAGCCTTCATCCCCCCTGACTTCTTCACAATGGTCGACACTGTTCCCCGCCCCCGCCTTCTTGGCATTCATGGTCCTGAACTCTGGCCTCTCCAGAGTCAGCCCACTTTTCCTTCTGCAAATACTTTCTTCCTCCTCCTACCTCCGATGAAACAGTTCCTGCCACAGTCGCCAACCCCCAACTCCAACCAACTTTCTGTACAAGTCTTTGCAAGAGAAGTTCCAGGGATGAGGTCATGCTTGCACACATCGCTGCCCGTGGCATGGACTAAACTAGAGAGGGAAGAGCTACACTCCTGTGTTCACGAACTGTTTTCCTTTTTTTGTTGGGGGTGGGGAGGGTTGTTTTTATTGTTGTAAAAATCTAGAACATTGAATTTACCATCCTAACCATTTTTAAGTGTACAGTTCAGTGGTGTTAAGCATATTTATATTTTTCTGCAACAGATCTCTACAACCTTTTCATCTTGCAAAACTGAAATTCTGTACGTTTGAATGCTCACGATCCTTTTAAGAGTGACCCTGCCTACTGGTCAGGGAGGCCCAGGCAGGGTCCTGGCTCTGACCTCATGAGGTGAATACTCTGTCCCGTGGGGATGAGGGGGGTGTGGTCTGGATAGAGTGGTGGAGCCCCTTCTTATCTCTCAACATCTAGCAGCTGAGCCTACAGGAAACAAGATCACAGCCAACAGAGAGTTGAACCAAAATTCAAATGTGTTGTGCACTGCCAGGGACAGTGGATGGTGTGTCTCAGCTTTGGATAAATCCACTGCCATTACCACCTGACAATAAGCCGTCCCTCATAAGATTTTGAGAAGTCAGCCCCAAAGCTGCTGTCAGTTCTCTTTTTAAATATTCAACATACCTTGGAATCCTGAGACTATTTGGACAACATCTTCATAAACCATTAGAGTAGCGGATCGTTCTGGAAGCAGGCCGAGGCTCAGCGAAGAAAACACTGCAGAAACAAAAATGGATGTAAGGGAATTCATTTACATCAAAATGCCCACTCTAATTTTGTATTCTCTGATTTCAAATCAATCAACAATATTGATTTTTCGCACTATGACATAAAGATTTATTTTGTCTCTGCCCCTGGTTCCTGACAGAGCTCCTAAATCCCCTGAATGCTGGGGCCAGTGGGAGCACCTTTTGTTCTAATGAGGTGACTTGAGGCGGGCTCCTGGATTGGTTGCCAGACAGATCAAGCCATGGTTAGAAACTTAGAATTTTCAGCCCCTTTCTTTACAATATCCTTTATGATAAACTGGAAAAGGTAAATTAAACATTTCACTGAGTTCTGTGAGCCATTATAGCAAATTACTGGACCCGAGGGGGTGGTAATTGAAACCCCTGGTTTTAGCCAGTCAGTCAGAAGTGCAGGAGACAACCTGGGACTTCGGTCTGAAGTGGGGATGGTCTCATGGGACTGAGCCCTTAACTTGTGAGGTGAGTGCTACCTCCAGGTAGTTAACGTCAGACTGAATGGAATTGCAGGACATCCCATCAGTGTCCAGAGAGTTGAAGAATTGATTGGTTTGAGAAAAAACACCATTCATTTGGTGTCAGAAGTGGAAGAGAAAGGAAACATTTTTCCCTTTAAGTATGATTAGCAAGACTTCCGCCATGTCACAGGAGTACTACCATCACTTGTACAACAGTTTACCCTACAATAGTCAACTACTTCTTGTTCATTAAAATGTTTTAGTAAAACATCTGAACTTCATATAGAAATATATAAAAAGTTAAATGTACACACTATACAAATATAAAATATATAACATCAGATATTAACATTAGGAAAGCCCTCAAAAATATATGCTAAGGTTAATGTGTGCCTGCCTGATGGTAAAAGGGTATTTCACCCTATTCTGGGAACTAATAAGATGACAGAACTTATGTTAGTTTAAAATTAAGTACCTACTGGCACTTCCAATAACAGATTCACAAAGCCTACAAGTTTTTGAGTAAAACATGAATTTAAGAGAATACAAATAAATCTATCTATCTATCTATCTATATAAAAGTCTAAGCGACTGTTATGACTGAACAACCAGAACGACTGGAACGACTGGTCACCAGTCGCTATGACACACACTGACCACCAGAGGGCAGACACTCAACGCAAGAGCTGCTCCCTGGTGGTCAGTGCACTCCCACAGCCAACCTCCCGTGGCTGACCAACCACCCATGGCCCCTCCTCCCGGCCGACTGGCCCCCATTGGCTCCTGGTGCTAAACCATTCATAGACAACCTGCTTCTGGGACAGGGTTTCGTATGTAGCAGAGAAGCTCCCCCACTGCGACCTACTGAAAGTCAGCCTTTGACACAAGGGTTTGCCTTGCTCCTGTCTTCTCCCTTCCCTGGGGGACACCCGCCTGCTGCGATGGCAGCACAGTGAGGGAAGGAGGAGGGCGGGAGACAGGGAACCACATGATGGTGGGGCGGCATCAGCGTCTGTTCTTTCTGTGCCCAACTCGGCAACTGTTGCCTCCTCTCCCAACCCTGCTGGGACCTTCGGGCCTTGGGCTGGGATGGGGAGCCAGGGGTGTGTGGTGGCAGACTCAGCCCCCTTCCTAGAGGGGCTGAGGGCTGGCTCCCTCCTTGGAGCCGGTGGACAACCTCTCGTGGTCCCTTCCCACTCCTGCCCCCCGTGCACAAATTCGTGCACCAGGCCTCTGTTATCCTATATAATAAAAAGCTAATATGCAAATTGTCCCCTCAGGAGTTCGACCGACCAGGAGTTTGACAGCTCGCTATGCCGTGTGCTGACCACCAGCGGGTGGTGCAGAATGAAGAAAGGCCCCAGCCAGGAGCCAGCATCTGGGGGAAGAAAGGCCCCAATTGGCCCCAATCGCCAGCCAGGCCTAGGGACCCTACCCGTGCACAAATTTTGTGCACTGGGCCTCTAGTACAATAATTATCATCACTAACATTACTAAACCCTTCCTAACACATCAGACATTAGGAACCAGAAATATCATGTGCTAAGAATATTGACTACTTAGTATAACTGGCTCTTAGTAGGGCCAGAGGCAACCAGTCAGCTGGCTTGGATGTGATCCCGTACAGAGTCCATTTATTTAGCTACCACTGTGTACCAGGCCTAATGCTATCTGTGTGGAGCAGGTCAATGCTGGAGGCAGTGTGTGCCTTGAAGGGCTCCACAAGAGAAGGGAGCCAGGACGCATAAAATAGCTGCATGACATGCAGAATGTGGCCAGTGCCATGAGGAAGCTAAGACACCAAGGTGCAATGAAGAACCACCTAGCTGTTCCTTAAAATATTAAATACAAAGTTACCAGCAATTCCATTTGTAGGTATATACCTTATCTATATATATAAAAGGCTAATACGCAAAGTGTCCCCTCAGGAGTTTGACCGGGAGACCGGGAATTCGATTGCTTGCTATGATGTGCACTGACCTACAGGGGGTGGCATGGAACAAAGGAAGGCCTCAGCTGGCAGCTGGCAGCAGGGGAAGGGAGGCCCCAGCCAGCAGCCAGAAGGAAGGGCCCGGCCGGCAGCCAGAAGGCCCTGATTGGTCCCGATTGCTAGCCAGGCCTAGGGACCCTACCTGAGCATGAATTTTGTGCACTGGGCCTCTACAGTGTGTGTATAGACACACATACACACACATACACACACACACACACACACACATATACATACACACTCTCAAGAGAATGGAGAATATATGTTCCCACAAAAACCTGTAAGTAAATGCCCATAGCAGCATTAGTCATACAGAAAAGTGGAAACAACCCAATATCCATCAACCAATGAAAAGAAAAACAAAATGTGGTGTATATACACAATAGAATATTATTCACCCATAAAAAGAAATAAAGTAAGTACTGATTCAGGCTACAGCATGAATGGACCTTGAAAACATGCTAAGTGAATGAAGCCAGACACAAAAGGCAACGTATTATAGGATTCCAGTTATCTGCAATGTCCATAGTGACAGAGAGATTAGTGGTTGCCAGGGGCTGGGGGGAGTAAGAAGTAGCAAGCTGATGCTAATGGGGATGGGTATTTTTGAGGATGAAGAAACTATTCTGGGATTAGATAGTGGTGATGGTTATATCATCTTGTGAATTGCACACTTCAAAATGGTGAGTTTTATGTTATATTAATGATATTCCAAATACAAAATAAAAAAAAATTAAAAATAAAAGAATCCTGGCTAAAAGAAGGCGAAGAGATTAGCCAAAGAACACATACTAGTGTGCATAGCTCACAGACACAGACAGCTGTGTGGTGGAGGCAGGGGGCAGAGGCCGGGTGGAGGTGGGCAAAGGGCGAAATGGGTATATCTGCAATAGTGTCAACAATAAAAAAGAAGTAAAGAAAAAAAAGAAACCATCTGTGGGGTTCAAAATTGGGAAAAGACTCCACACCAGGTTTGGGGAGGGTGGATCAGGTGATGCCTGTGAGCCAGGGCTAATGGGAGGAACCCTAACGGATAAATCTCACAACACCACTTCAAAGGTAAACTTCACCTTCTTTAACTATGACCCTTCACCTGGTGGGACAGGGTACCTAATGGCCAGAGAGAAAGGGCCAGACTGTTTTGCCTGTAAGACACCACTCAGCTCACAGCTGGAGCAGGGGTTGCACCCCTGCCTCTCTAAGTGCAGCTGCCTGGACACTGTCTGCTCCATCAGAGAGCATGAGAGCTCTGTGCCAACCTGAGGGGGACGCTGAGCTCTGAAACCACCTGTAATCAGTCTCTCCGATGTGTGTGACCAGCATAGCATGTTTTAAAAATGCTTCCAACCTAAACATGTGGTACTTCCTACAAGAGGCATCTGCTCTAGCAAACTGTTTCTCAAATCTTATTTCACATAGGAGAAAAAAAAATGAGTTCTTGTCCCAAGTTTGCTGTGTGGCGGCAGAGGCACCAGCAGGGGCTTCCTGGAGCAGGAGGGAAGGGACAAGGCACCTGGAAGGATGGAATGCCCCAGTGGGAGGGAGGTGGCAGGGAGGCACTCAGATCTGCTGGTAGACAGCATTTTACCCACCACAGAAGAGATGCTGACTCATGTCTAGAGGTTCTTGTCACACTAAGTAGATGTGTGTTTTTTGATAAGCAGAGAGAAAGGAACATCTACCTGTACCTGGGAAAGGCAGGAGGATTTCCTGCAGCAGCAAATAGCCACACTGGGCATTAAAGGACCGAGATAAGCTTGCCCAGAGAACAATGTTAGACAAACACAGAGAGGGTAAAAATGTCAGATTCCTGCAGAGAATAACAAATTGCTCAAGGTGACTAGACCATGACATATGCATGGGAGAAGTGGTTATGGGAGGAGGGTCTGTGTTGTGTTTGGTTTGAACTGTATCCAGAAGACACCAAAGGACTTTAGGTAGATGTATAACACTACACACACACACACACACACACACACACACACACACACACACTGCTCAGTAAAACAGAGGGTGGTGTGAAGAGGCAGACTGAACTAGTCAGAGACCGCGGTAATAACCCTCGACCACTGCAAAAGGTCTACTGGGCAATCACTACGGAGATGAAAACAGTTAAGATGTGGAATGATAGTCCTTAGTTGATGACTTACATTTTTTATGGCTACATTTGTTTGCCAACTGGATTCCTCCTCCCCAGTCTATACCCACTTCCTTGAAAGAGAAGAGAGAAAAACATCTCCTAGGAACTAGTCAAGGATGAAGAAAGAAATCCATTCCAAACTCTCGTAAGCATGTGTATTCAAACTAAACCACGTGTGCACATGTAGTAGAGAAAGCATTTTTTTTTTTTGTTTCAAATTGTCAACATACAAGGAGGGCACAAGTAGGTTTACAGTTGTAAGTATACAGAATAGAATTTATTCTTGTATTATTATTTATTCATTAATTATTGCACTATTTATTTGTATATTTTTCTTATTATTGTTAGTACTTAGTATCCTTACTTATGATTTATCTTTTAAATGATAGCTGGTAATTTAACCAATTTTTGCCCACCCTTGTATTTTAGAAGAGGCTCCCAACTTTTCTCTGTTCCTTGCCCAATTATCTGGAATACCAAAAGTGTTAGTGTTGGCCTTCAAAATTATGCATGACAATAACAGTTTGCTCTGCTTCTCACAATAGACCAGTCTAAATTTTATCCATGTTCTCTGTTAGAGTCTAGTTTAGAGAATCTCTCCTATGTTGACAAGGCAACCAGAGAAAAATAACCAAAGACTTGGTGAAAATTATTTAGTCTTACTAATTTAGGTTAGAAATGAGAAACATGGGCTCAGAAAGCCATGACGGGCTCACATGTGTGGGGGCCAGATGGGGAGGGGAGCAAGTGAGAACCTGGGTATCTTCATGCCTAGTCCAAAATTCTTTCAATTAAATTACAATGTTCGCCTTATTTGACTCATTTAAAACAATGAACATTAGAGGAATGGCTGCGTTTCCTCAAATGATCATGTTAATAAAATCAAAATGAATATATGTAATTACAATTGATCCCCATTATTTGTGTATCCCATATTTGTGAATGTGCTAACGTACTTAAATTTGCAATTCCCAAGTCAATACATGTGCATGTACAGACTGGTAAAAGATTTGGGTCTCCTGATGTGCATGTTCCCAGCCCAGGTCAAACACGGCAACAATACCTTATTGCTTTAGCTCTCATGCTGAAAGTGTCCTTTCTTGTGATCTATTCAGGGCCAAATTTTTTGCAATCTTGTGCTTTTTTTTGGCGATTTCACTGTTTAACCCCTTCCCCAACAATTTTTTTGTTAAAAACGTTTCTTTTTCAGACTAATTTTTTTATTTTGGTTCTATATAGTATTTTTGATGCTGGTTATGAAAACAGTTTGTAGCTCGTCTTCCTACAAACCATATTTTTTTACCATATTTTCTTAGTATACTTGTCGACGACTGAAAAAGAACATTTTGTGAAAACGTGTATACACGTTTCTGCCGGGGAAGGGGTTAAAATAGCCCCCCGGTGTAGTGTTGAAGTGCTATCTAGGGTCCCTAAGGGCAGGAAGACTGTGATGAGCCTTATGAAGAAAATACACGCTAGACAAGCTTTGTTCAGGTATGAGTTTCAGTGCCGTTGGCTGTGAATTCACTGTTAGTGAACCGATAATATATGTTAAATGCAATGTCTTTAAACAGAAACATACATAAAATAAGGTGACAGAGCAATCAGTTGATGAAAATGCTGTGATCAGAGGCCTGCAGGCACCTAACCCTGCATTTCCCCTAGGAACAGTGCTCCCGGTGACCTGGCAGACCCGACCAATGTGAATAACGAGAATCCACTGTGCTTTGTGCTGCTGCTCTTCCAGCGAAGGTGAAGTGTGGTGTGTGGACACTGTTTAAACTTCTCTGAGCAGTTTCTACTGTGCAGAGTGGGGGCGGTCAAACATTTCTTTAGATATAAACTAACAAAGCTCACGCTTCCTACTTGGTTGGCCTTTTCAGGGTTCTGTCCAGGCCCTCTCCTCTCCACTCTTCAGGTGAGCTCCTGCTGTTGATTCTTACTGCAAGATTGATAATGACCGCAAACTATACCTCTATCTCAAAATCCCTTGAGCTCCAAACTCATTTTAAACTATAGGCCGAACACATTTAGCATTCCACAGGCAGCTAAAATCCAACCTGCCCTAAGTTCAACATCAATTATGACCCCAACACTCATCCTTTCCTCCCTTCTCCCCTCCCTACCCACCTCCATCTGTCTTGCCTGAGTCCCAAGCTTGGGGAGAGGGATGCACACAGAAAGGAGGAGGGGGGCTTCTTTTTACCTACTCCATCAATTCACTTTGGGGAACCAGTGTGGCAAGTCTCCCAACCCAATTACCCATCTATCTGCTCTCTCCCTGGCCAGAAACTGAGATACAATTTACACTTACTCTAATTCGTCCTTCTGCTTACCTCTCTCCCATCCATTCCTCAAGGCTTTCTGGATTTTGACTGCTAAATGTTTCTCAGATTTTCCCCCCTTTTTTCTCAAATTTCCCTAAATGATATCCTCAGCTGTATCTATCTCACTTTCTATAGCTCACAAAACAGTGGTCTCAAACTTCAGTGAAAACTTTTATCCATAAATAGGGGAGAGGTTGTTTGTTAAAATGTAAATTCCTGAATAATCTCCCCAATTGAATGGTTGAATCCTGGCATCTGTGTTTTTACAAGCATCTCCTGGTGCTAATTATCTACTCGTCTTTGAGACTCAGCTCCCCTCTTGATCACACCTAGAGGTTTAATTCGCTCACCTACACTGGTTATCAGTCCTCCCCAACAGCCCTACATACATACCTGGTACACACACAAATCTATCCACATTTATCTCCTTAGGTGGAAATGCCACCTGTGGCTGACTTCACAACTACATTATAAACTTCGTAGGAGCAGGTTCTGCGTCTCTATTTGTCTTCTCAGTGCCCAGTGCAGTGCCTGGCCCATAGCAGATACTTAATGAATGTAAAATGAACTACAGAGAACTTTGTGAGTAAGGGCAGACACCAGAATTTTAAAGACCAGAAACAGCCACACTTAGTTGCAGCCTGTCCCCAGAGGCAGCAGGGACCTTCATGGAGCGTGCCCAGGGTTCTGTGGCACAGAGATGAGCTCTAACACAGGTGTTTTGCCGGGCACTGTGCTGGGTGCTACATATTCATGGAGCACCTACGGTGTTTTAGGCATTGCAATCTAGTTTACATATGTTCACTACTTTTTAATCAGAACAACTCTATGAGGTGGTATTAGGTCCGTTTTTATAGAGATTGACATCAAAGCTAGAGGGGCTCAAGCACAGACTGGGAGCAAGAACCCAGGTCAGTTGGTGTCCAAAACCCACGCTCCCCCACTACCCTGGCAGTATCTCTGCCAGCCGTCAGCCCATCCCTGTCGCTGACCTGATGGTGTGAACGTATGATGTGGTCCACTCACTAGATGGAGCCTTAGGGGAAGGGACAGAAGAGGCCTAACTGCTGCCCCCCACCTCCCCATCCCAAGTTGAACCTGTGTCAGGTACCATTCTTGCCCCTTGTGGTGGACTGACTACTTTGAAGTGGTGAATGGTAAAGTGATATTGTGCTTTAAAATAAGAAATATGTATTTGGTCTTGGTCTCCATTCTGAGTACAGAGCTTTTAAAAACCTTGGGATTTCCCAAGTGATGAGAGCTATGAAGATGTCTTTTGTTATTCATAATAAGTCCCTTTCAAACATGCTGAAGTTTATGTTAATATACTGATTTTTGGAAAGCCCCTTAGATAACCTAAGGATGCAAGCTGGTTGCCAGGGGAACCAAACACATATGAAAAGCTTGGAACTTTCAGCCCCACCCCCTGACCTCCAGGGAAGGGAGGGGGCTGGAGGATGAATCAGTCACTCATTGCCAAAGATTTAATCCACCATGTCTGTGTGCTGAAGCCTCCATAAAAACCAAAAAGGAGAGGTTTGGAGAGCCTCTGAGTTGGTGAACACGTGGAGGTGCTGGGAGGGTTGCACCTGGAGAGCATGAAAGTTCTGTGCTCCTTCCACATCTCTTCCAGCTCACTGTTTCTTTGATAGCCTTTACAATAAACCAGTAATCGAGTAAGTGGACTGCTTCTCTGAGTTTTGTGAGCTACTCTAGTAAACCAGAGTTATGGGAACCTCTGACCTACAGCCAGTCAGGTCAGGTACAGCTACAGAAGCACAGGTGACGACCTGGACTTTCAACTGGCATCTGAACTGGCAGGGGCAGTCTCATGGGACGAAAGCCTTAACCTGTAGGTAGGTAGTGTCAGAATTGAGTTCAATTGTAGGACACCCAGCTGGTATCTGAGAATTTGAGAATTGCTCGATGTGTGGAGGAAATCCACATGTTTGGGGATCAGATGTGCCCGAGGTGAAGTAGAGTACTGAGGAGAGGAAACACACAGCCTTAGCAGGTAGGAAGGGGAAGAGAAATACAGTCTCGCCAGGACTCCCCTCATCTTTGGCCAGCTTTGCTCTGAGGCCCAGGAAACAGAGCAATGACGCTCCATGAAAGCACTGCCTCACGCATCCGGCTGTGATACTCAATGAGGCTCAGAATGGGGAGCTGCAGAAGTGAGCAGACACTCTAAGGCTCTGACTCCACGGTGAGTATAAAAAGATGGGGCCTCAACCGCCTTTATACCAGATTCCCCCTTTCTTCACATAAGGGGGCCACAAGCTAAAGCAGAGACTAAGCCAATATTTTCCCTTTCATCTGACCTCCACTTTCAAAATTGTTTCTGTGTGTGACTCTATTACTGGCCTGACTGCAAACTCTGTTTCAGAGACAGGTTGAGAGCACCTTACCAGGTAATCGGATTGGCTTCCATGGGGCAGAGTTCGGCACATAGGCGTGCTTTGTGGCAGTGACGATCAACTGACTGCCCAGCCTATACTGGAACTTGATGAAGGCCACGCCATCTGTCCCCGAGGTGCCAGAGGCGATGGAGACCTGGTTGGTGAAAATCTCGATGAGTGCCTCTGGGACAGGCTGGTGGGTGCTGGCGTCACTGATGTGGACCTTCAGTGTGACATCTGGAAGAGAAAAAGGAACGCAGAATAAGAGCTGTTTATTAGGCTACTTCCACAGCGGTTCTGCTGTCAGTGTGATGGGAGGTGGAAAGTGCAATGATAAGAAAGTCAATATCTTCCTCCAAAATACAAATAATTTTAACCACGGAAAATTTCCTTCTTAGAGATCCCTTTTTATTTTACATGATTTCCTATTTTGTTCAAAACCAAAGACCCTTACCAACTGCTTTCTCTTCGCTCCTTCCTACTCATGCCAACAAATAATTGAGATAAAAATTCGATTCCTTATAGACATTGTGCAGCAAATACAGTGCTCTTTTATCCTCCCAGCATTGCCTGCAAACACAGCCTGAACAGGCTCAAGCTGCTACTGAAGGATATGAGCAACCCAGGATCACTGTGCTGGTAATCATGAAGACTAGACCCAAACATAGTCTAAAATATCATTAAAAGGGAGATCCACGAGTGGGAGGAGAGAAGGTTAGAAGAAAAAAAAAAAAGAAATACACGTTTGAAAAGATAAATGAAGTTAAATCAATAATACAAGAAAAGAAAATAAATGTGGGAAATGGACAGATCCAAATTAATGTTAACATATTAAAACAGAATGGATTTTTTTTCATTGTTTCATGCAAGAGATGTTTACTGAGCTGCTACTTTATGCCTAGAATTGTGAGTAATTGTGCAAACTACAGTGGTGAAGAAAAGTGAGTACATAGGCAAGTGCTATGCTTGAGGGACATTGGTGCAGGCATGAAGGGGCCACTGATGGAACAGCATATGCAAAGGCTCAGAGGCAAGAAAAAGCATTGCTTCCAGAGAAACAGAAAGAGGGTCTGAAAGCTGGATGAAGAGTTCGAGGGGTCTATGATCCAATGAGAGATAAGATCAGAGAGGGGCCAGATCACTTAAGACTTTAGAAGTGATTTAAAAAGATCACTCTTTGCCGAAACCGGTTTGGCTCAGTGGATAGAGCGTCGGCCTGCGGACTGAAGGGTCCCAGGTTAGATTCCGGTCAAGGGCATGTACCTGGGTTGCGGGCACATCCCCAGTGGGAGGTGTGCAGGAGGCAGCTGGTCGATGTTTCTCTCTCATCGATGTTTCCAACTCTCTATCTCTCTCCCTTCCTCTCTGTAAAAAATCAATAAAATATATTAAAAAAAAATAAAAAAGCAATAAAAAGATCACTCTTTATCTCAAGGGCAATTGGAAGTCAGAAAGGTTTTTAAACACGGAAGTGGAAATCAAACTTACGTTACAGAAACACCTGGCTCTGGGTGAAGGACAGACTAGGGAAAAGACAAGACTGAGGACTGAGCTTCAGTTAACAGGCCTCTGTAATAACCCAGGAAGAGATGACGGTGGACCAGACCCCAGCATCACAATGTTCTTTAATTAAAGGACTACATTCTGAAACAACCAGAAGTGCATCCTGCTCCAGTCAACTTCTTTTTCTTAGGTGCTTGTAGCCAGACCTCTTCCACAACCGGGGCAACCACATCAAGAGGAATTTATTTTGCTTTGAGGACCTCTACCTTGGTAACTTGCCAACTATCTTATGATACTGAAGCAACCTTTTCATACTGCAAACTTCAGTTAGTCAATCATTTTCTCACCCATTTTTTTTCACATACCGACTTAATACATTTCTGGAGTAGATGACCATAAAAACAGTCAAAGAACTCTAGACCTAGGGACTATAGGTCTGTACCAAATAAATATCTCAAAACCTTTGTATAGGAAAAAACATTAAGTGCTACCAGAAACTGAACTCGGCTACTTCATACTATAGAAGGAGAAAACTAATGTTAAGAGAGTGATTAAACCAACATCACGAAAATCAAGGATATGACATTACAAAACCCATTTAGTTAATTCCCTCCAATCTTATCGCTGTCACCTTAATGTAGATTTTCAAGATGTATCCTACACATGATTTCTTCTTTAACTCAGTCTTCCTTGTCCCCGGGTGGCATGTCAAGATATAACATATATTAACTCAGCTTTCATTAATATTCACATAGCCAAAGTCCTCTACAACAGGGCGGTGGGAGGGTAGCTTATTGTAGGGCTGCACTGATGATTTATGTATTTTATGGTAATGCAACATTTGCTAACAATTGGGGTTACAAGATTTCTGCCCTCTCTTCACTGTTTGCTGGGATGGCAAAAGCAGCTGAGATGTGGAAAAAGCTAAAGGACTCTGAATAAACACAGAAAGAAAAGTTCTACTGAAATAAATGTCCTCTAGTCTACCACTTGAATTTTTTCTAATACAGGAAGCCTAGTTTATGTTCTGCAACTGTATACTTTGAAAGGTGGTAGGCAGACAAACATGAGCAAAGCAAGGACGATAGGCCAGGTACAGAAGGCCACCAGGGCAGAAAGCCCAGGGGCCTAGAAACAGACAAAACTGGGAAAACAAGGACCTCACCCCCAGGGTAACCTTTCCTTCCCTAGAATATTGCTGGGCATGTGGTTAGACCCCCTGACCTTTCATATTGGTAGTCATGCGGTTCGGACCCTCCCCTGACTTTCCTTCCCTGGCATGTTGCAAGTCATGTGGTAGACCCCCTTAGAGGAGGAACAAGGGGTTCAAGAGTGGCCTGAGGTGACGCCCATGCACGACTACTCCCTTAAGCATTAACCCTTAGATAACATTTGGCCTCAGTTGTGTTTCAGCTCCAAGCCCAGAAAAACAACAAAACTAGACAAGTGACATCATGGCTGACAGCAGGACTAGCTGCATTGATTAATG